>NC_143510.1:80843746-81116246 GCF_031878675.1 Megascapheus bottae
GGCCAAAGCAACAGATACACAGCAGGGAACTGAAGGGCCCATCAGCAGCCACACTGGCCTTCTGAGATTCAGAAAGGTGCTGCTCCGCCCTTGGAGCCCACATTCTCAGCTGGGCCCCACCCCTGGGAACAGAGTGGACACCTGCTGGTCCTGCTGAGAGCCCCTGGAAACTCCCAAACCCCAGACCCTTGGCCGGGGGCCCGCCCCTGGAAGCAGGTCAGGAAAACCAACTGTCTTCCCAGCACGCTCAGACTGAAGCTCGCAGATCCACTCCAGGGCCCACTGTGAGGCCAATGGTTGGGCTGAGAGCTAGTTTTATATAATACTTTCCAAATTTTGAACACAAATACGTTACCTGCTTACCAACTTAGGGCAGTTATCCTTACGCTATAACTTTTCTTCATTATTATAATAATCTTACACCCCTACGTCATTCCTCTTGTACTTCCCCTGTTCTCTCTCATACTATTTTTCTATCTCTGGTCCTCTGTTCATCTTTCAACCCTTATAATGCATGGATCTACACTTGATGGCTATTGAGCAATACTGTATATCTAGGTGTTCAATTATACTGTAGGTCCAGAGGGACTAAAATACAATAGAGATTGGATTGAGAGGCTTATTGTTTTGGTCATAAATTGGTTATCAGTGGTTGTATTAGACTGGTCTGTAAGTGCACAAAAAGAAAGAGTGATAATACCAATAAAAAATTGTGAACATCTAGTGTCTGCCAGCTACAGAGGTCTAAGTTGGTTATATCTGAAAAACTATAATCATGTTTAGTATTAATCTTGCTCCCATCTTCAAATGAGCAGAACAAAAAAACTGAAGAAAAATGTCAAATCAAGGAACAACATCCCCCACCCAATATAAATAGACAATGGAATAGTCACTGACAAACCTAGAGGAGAGTCTTCCAAGTGCTATACAAATGCAATTGATAAACATCATTAATGGAAAATGTGAAAATATAAAGAAATAGATAAGGGAGGAAGCCATAGCTAACCAAGAGGAAACCATAAACAAGGTGATAAGTTAAAAGGAGAAGCCATCAAGGAGGCCATAATAAAGGTTTTTCAAAGAAAAATGGATGAATTCATAGAATCCACAAACAAAAAGGTGACCAAACTCCAGCAAATGTCCAAAGAAAATAAAGCTACTGAGATAATCACTCAAATGGAAATAAAGGAGCTAAAGAAATCCATACATGATCTAAAACAAGAGATTCAAGGCATCAAAAATGAGCAACTAGAAGCAAGGGAGATGAAGAATAAAGTAGATAGCTCTGATAGCAGGTTAGACAATGCAGAAGAGAGAGTTTCTGGGGCTGAAGATAATTTAGTTGTTATAGAGAAAGAACAGAAAATGAGTCAATCCAAATCTAGGAAATGTGAGAGAGCGTTTCAAGAGGTCCAAGATACAATTAGGAAGCCTAATTTTAGGCTAATTGGTATTGAGGAGGGTCTGGAGAAAGAGGTCAGTGGTATTGGAAATATACTTCAGGGAATCATCTCAGAGAATTTCCCAAATATCCAGAAGGGCAGGCCCATCCAAACACAAGAAGCTTTTAGAACCCCAAACAGACCTGACCAGAAAAGAACATCCCACAGCCACATTATAATCCGAACTGGATCAATAGAGACCAAAGAAAGGATCCTAAAGGCAGCCAGGGCAAGGGATCAATCACCTATAAAGGCAAACCAATCAGAATAACCCCAGATTTCTCAGCAGAGACCATGCAAGCAAGAAGTGACTGGAAGCATATATGTCATGCCCTTAAGTCAAATAACTACCAACCAAGAATACTGGACCCAGCTAAGCTCTCATTCATAACTGAGGGAACAATAAAAACATTCCATTTCAGGGAAAAGCTGCAACATTATGTAGCGACCAAACCAACATTACAAAAAAGTCTCAAAGATGTTCTACACATAGAAAACCAACATAAATGCAATACAGAGAAAGAAATGGCACCTAAACATCATACCATCTAAGTACCACAAGAACTGTCAAGACACAGGCCCTAATGAAAGCTTTTAAAAATGGTAGGAACTAATAAATTTCTCTCAATCCTAACTCTCAATATTAATGGACTTAACTCTCCAATTAAATGGCATAGGCTGTCTAGTTGGATCAAAAAGCAAGATCCACGTTCTGCTGCCTTCAAGAGACACACATTACCCCAAAAAACAAACATTTTTTGAAAGTGAGAGGTTGGAATAAACTCTATCAAGCTAACGGCCCCCATAAACAGGCTGGAGTTGCCATCCTCATATCAGATAAAATAGACTTGAAACTAAAATTAGTGAGAAAAGACAAAGAAGGTTACTACATACTAGTAAAGGGATCTTTCCTCCAGGACGACATAACGATCCTAAATATCTACACACTGAATCCCGGAGCTCCAAATTTCATCAAGCAAACTTTACTTTCACTGAAACCATACATAGATCGAAACACAGTGATTGTTGGTGACTTTAACACACCACTCTCACCTTTGGGCAGATCAACAAGGCAAAAACTCAACAGAGAAACCTTAGAATTGAACAACTATATAGACCAACTAGATCTAACAGACATCTGCAGAATATTCCACCCAGCAACAACACAATATACGTTTTTTTCAGCAGCACATGGAACATTTTTCAAAATGGACCACATCTTAGGCCATAAAACAAGCCTGCACAGATTCAGAAACACTGAAATTATTCTCTGCATGCTCTCAGACCACAAAGGCATCAAATTGGAACTAAACACACATCTCCACCAACGAAAACCCTGTAACTCATGGAGATTGCACAACACATTGTTGAATCACCAATGGGTCATCGAAGAGATCAGAACAGAAATCCAACAGTTTATGAAATTTATCAGTAAGGAACATAAAAAATACCAGCTCCTTTGGGACACGGCAAAGGCAGTACTCAGAGGAAAATTTATAGCGCTGAGTGCCTACAACAACAAGCTGGAAAAATCGGGAAACTAACAAGTTAATGTCTCACCTTAAGGTCCTGGAAAAAGAGCAACAAACCAACCCTAATCCTAGTAGAAGAAAGCAAATAATTAAAATCAAAGCAGAATTAAATGATTTGGAATCCAAAAAAACTATAGAAAGAATCAACAAAACAAGGAGTTGGTTCTTTGAAAGAATTAACAAAATTGACAAACCCTTAGCTAATCTTACCAAAAAAGGAAGAGAGCATACCGAAATAAACAAAATCACAGACGAAAATGGTAATATCACAACAGAAATTACCAAGATCCAGAGTATCATGAGGGAATACTTCTCAAAGCTTTATGCCAACAAATGTGAGAATCTAGAAGAAACAGATGAATTCCTAGCCAATTTTAACATACCCACACTGAACTAAGAAGAACTATCCCAACCAAACAGGCCTATTTCTAGCACTGAACTAGAAATGGCAATAAGAGACCTTCCACCTAAGAAAAGCCCAGGGGAAGATGGATTCACACCTGAATTCTATAAGGTCTTCAAAGCAGAACTCACACCAATACTCCTCAAGCTCTTCAATGAAATTGAAAATGAAGGTTCTTTACCAAACTCATTCTATGAAGCCAGTATAACCTTCATCCCCAAACCAGACAGAGATTCATCAAAGAAAGAGAACTATAGACCTATTTCTTTGATGAACATCGATGCAAAACTTCTCAACAAAATACTGGCCAACTGTCTACAACAAGTTATCAAAAAAATTATACACTATGATCAAACTGGATTCATCACAGGGAGGCAAAGCTGGTTCAACATATGCAAATCAATTAATATAATTCAACACATCAACAGGAGCAAGGACAAAAATCACATGATTGTCTCAATAGATGCAGAAAAGGCATTTGACAAGATCCAACACCCCTTTATGTTAAAAGCTCTGAAGAAACTAGGAATCCATGGAACATTCCTCAATATAATAAAGGCTGTGTATGACAAACCCACAGCTAGTATTATACTTAATGGTGAAAAGCTAAAGCCATTCCCTCTAAAATCAGGAACGAGACAAGGATGCCCACTCTCTCCACTCCTCTTTAACATAGTATTAGAATTCCTATGCAGAGCAATAAGGCAAGAAGCAAGCATAAAGGGGATCCAAGTAGGGAAAGAGGAAGTAAAACTATCCCTCTTTGCAGATGACATGATTCTGTATTTAAAGAATCCTATAGAATCTACTCCCAAGCTCCTTGATCTGATTCAAAACTTTGGAAGGTAGCAGGATATAAAATTAACCTTCAAAAATCAACTGCCTTCCTCTACGCCAGCAGTGAGAGTAACAAGGCAACAATCAGGAAAGCAACTCATTTTGCACAGAAAATGAAGATATATCCTGCAGAATATTAGAAAATTTGAAGATACATCCTGCAGAAAATGAGAAAATTTGTTCCAACTATTCAGCAGACCAAAGATTAATATCCAGAACATCTAATGTGATAAAAAATTAAACACCAAGAGAATAAGTAATCTAGCTAAGAAATAGGAAAATTAACTAGAGTTCTTAAAAGAAATATAAATGCCCATACATATATGAAGAAATATCTACCATCCTTTACCAAAGGGAATTAGAAATGAAATGTCACTGAGATTCTATCTCACTCAATCATGTCAACTATTAACAATAAAACAAATAACACATTACTGTGTTATTTATGCAAGGGAGGGGGATAAGGAGGAAATAACTTATATAATATTGATGAGAATGTAAATTAGTTCAGCGACTATGGAAATCAATATTCATCTTCCTTAAAAATCTGAAAATACAACTATCATATGAACTGTACCACTCCTGGGTATAAATCCAAAGGAATGCAAGTCAGCAAACAATAGAGACACATGCACACACATTTAGTGCAACACTATTCATAATAACCAAGACATGGGAAAAGCTTAAGTATCCATTGCCTAAATGGATAAAGTGTGGTATATACCCCACATAATGTGTTACTCAGCCATAAAGAATGAAATGTGTCATTTTCAGGAAATGAATGGAACTAGAGATCATCATGGTAAACAAAAGAAGTCAGGCCAGAAACATAAATATCACACTTTCTTCTCTCCTATGTAGAAACTAGATCTAAAAGGCAAGAAAATGGACATGAATTTAAATGGCTGAGACTCTCTCTTTCTCTCTCTCTCTCTCTCTCTCTCTCTCTCTCTCTCTCTCTCTCTCTCTCTCTCTCTCTCTCTGTTTCTCTCTCTCTCTCTCTCTGTATGAATAGGAAAAGGGAAGAGAAAGGAGATGATGAACAGAGAGAATATGATCAAAGTACATTGTATGCATCTATGAAAAGGTCATAATAAAACTCATCTTAAAAACCTGCAAAAATGGTAAGAAGTGGGTGAGAGACAAGAATGAGCAACACAGAATGTAATCAAAGAATGTTACATATGGAAATACCATTATAACTTCTCACACACTGTATAATTAATATGTACTAATAAAAATGTGATAAAAATTAGCATGTGAATGTTCTTGTTAAGTTTCCTAATTGTTACTTTGTTAAATTAAACAGATGCCTTTTGCTTTTATCTTCTGGTTTTTGCTATCTTGACTATTGTATGCTAAAATTCACTGCTTCTTTTGTTGGACTATTAATTTAATCAGCCGTAGCTGCCTGTTTTCACTAGAAACCATTGCATGTACTACAAGAGCACACCCTGGCTATACATATTCTGATAGCTTTACAGAGATCTGAATGAATGATAGCCTTAGACCTCTATTTCTTCCTAGTTCTCTGTTAGTTGCAGCTTTTGTAAGTAGATGCATTTCTTCTTGGTGATTATGCTACATAATTACAAGAAAATGTCTCTCCTGCTACCTACCAACTTTGCCCAAAGCAAGAGAGACATTTTCTCTGTCAGTGTATGTATGAAATCCAAGGGAAGCTTATAGTTAATTAATACAACCACATCTTGGGTTAATGACTAAGACCAGGATGGTATGTCTGAGTATAAGTCCCATCCAGACAGAGAGCTAATACATTATGATAACAACCACATCATAACTACCAGCTGAAGGGCCAGTTTATCAAAAGAAAGCAGGGACACTGTTTATAAATGGAAGTGGTGAGCCCATTAATGAAAATACAAATATCCCATAGACAAGGTAATAAATCTTACCCTTTCTTCAACTGACCTCTGTCTACTTCTCTCGTCCCCTTTTTTTCTTGCCATTCATGCCAAAGAATTCTACTTTATGTTCAACTCTTGGATTTTAAATAAGCCCCTAAAAATGCCCACACCCTAATCTTAGGAACCCACGACTAGGCTAAATAACTAGACAAAAATTGTAATTATGATTAAGGTAAAGACTTTGAGATGAGGGGAGATATCCCAATTGGCTAGATGCACCCCTGTAATCATATGAGTCTTTAAAAACAGAGAACCATTCCGATTCACAGAACCAGGGAGATGGCAGCATGAGTAGGTCTTGAACTGCCTTTGCTAGCTTTGAAGATGAAGAAAAGGGATGTAGAATACAAATACAAAAGACAGAAGGAAGTAAGTTTTCTCTTTCAGAAAACACTGTAACACTACTGACATCTCATTCAATGAGACTTGGGTCTGCCTTTGGATCTGTTTACACAGATCACAGGTCACCAACTCTATGGTAAATAGATGCAGTATAAAAAAAATCCCCAAATACATAGGCCATGCTATGCTATTCATTCTTGCTTTTACATATTCTGGTTACTTCATATAAATTGTCTTCCGTTTTTAATCTTACTACCTCTCCTGTACTATCAACCCCTAAGAAGATAAATTTCCTGCCTCATAACTACACGGTATTTTTGGCTATTATATTTTAAATAATGTATTGAAATAATCTCAGAACTGGTAGATTTCTTCCTGGAAAGGGTACATTTATTCTATACTATGGATTATATACTGTTCCTTTATTTTATACTAAGGAATATATACTGTTCCTTTAATATATATCAAAGGTGTTGGACATTCAATAAATTTTAATAACTGCTTGTGAATGCATGAGAATTCATTGCAGTGGTTACTCACTTATACATTTACTCAAGAGTCAGAAAGACTTTTGTTGGGGTTCAGCAAACCATATGCCCAAATACTCTGCCTTGTACTTCCAGCTGAGAATGGGAGGGGGGAAGGGAAGCAAAAGCAGGAAAAGTCTCTCTCTCTCTCTCTCTCTCTCTCTCTCTCTCTCTCTCTCTCTCTCTGTGAAGTTTCCTATCTACTTAAAGTCTGGTAGGAGAAACACAATTGCTTTCAAATCTTCTTACTGAAATTTCATTAACCAAGGAAGATTAAATCAAATCACAGAAGAGGAAACAAAAACACCATATCTAGAGTCCAGAGGAACTTTGTCTGAGACCATTGTCTGTTCCCTGACCCACTCATTTCTCCCCTAAATAATTTAGTACTCTAGTTTAAGTTGCCTACATCCTCTCTTCTTTCTATTAAGAGCATATTTAAGCTTTCAATGGCTGGATCTTCTTTGAGTTTAATATTACAGCTCCTTTGTACATGGATAGCAATAAATCGGTTGTAGGGCTTGAACTCTGGGCCTGGGCTCTGTTCCTGAGCTTTTCAGCTCGAGACTAGTGCTCTACCACTTGAACCACACTTGCACTTCCAGTTTTCTGAAGGTTAATTGGAGATAAGAGTCTCATGGACTTTTGTGCCCGGGCTGGCTTTGAACCATGATTCTCAGATCTCAGCCTTCTGAACAGGATCACAGATGTGAGCCACCAACACCTGGCTGCCTGCTTTTTTTTTTTGAACTGTGAAATAACTGTCAGCTTGTTTCAGCAGGAAAAATTTGAACTTTCCCAATGTTTGAAGTTGGAAAATATCCAACACATTTAAAAAAGAGTAACTGTAAACAATACTGTAGATACAGCATCTATCACCACAAAAATGTTGGAAATCAATGAATAGCAGGTAAGTTTTTAAATGCCTTGAAGATAACAGGCATATTTTTATGATGAGTAAATCCTGTGTCAGTCATTTACTATGATTCTTTTATGTCGATGGACTGGACTGGTAAGTTTAGGAGTATGAAATTGGTTGTAATCAATTCCAATGTAGCAAATCCTTGGATAGGATCCCACATATAAAAATGAACTTGGAAAGTCAGGTCTTTTCTCCAGTAGTATGCATACTGTCCAGTGCATTTATGAAAAGCCAGCTAGCAAGACAGCTTCTGAATGATTTTCTGGTAGCTATTCCCTGATGAAATCCCTTCTCATGTTGTATAGAGATGAGTTGTGTGACCAGTGGGGTTTGTGAAAGCTATGTGTGAGTTCTCATTCTAAATAACATTGCTACTTCCACCTCTAGACGTGCTTGTTGAGAGAAAATGAAGCCATATCATGAAGACACTGGAGGAGTTCTGAGAAAGGCACGTTAGAGAAGAGCCCAAAGTCTTCTAGCCATAACCATGATCAAATGTTCCACTATTTCAATAAGCAGTTGAACTTTCAGATGAGCATTCTGATTCACAATCTCTCAAGAGATCTCAAATAATACTACTTGGCTAGAATGCTTTCAAAAGTCTGACACATAGAATCTGTGAGAAATAAAGAAGTATATTACTATATTTTGCAGTAACATTTTGAGGTAGTAATTTGTTCTGTAGCCAGTAGATAGCTAGTATACCACCCGTAGAATAAAATAGGAGGAGAAAGTTACCATTGTAAGATGTGGATATTTTTTTATGGTTACTATTCTTAACCATTAGCTTCCTTCCAATCCTCTAAACTAGAGAGTTTTAAAGAGGGAAATAGCATCAAAGAATCTGTTTCTTTTAGATTTTATACTCAAATAAAACGTCAGTATTCTTCCCCTGGCCTGTTCTCAATAATATCTCTTCTTCCCTGTCTCTACATTCTTTTCTACAATTTTTTCTTCCGACAGGTTGATGACCAAGTTCCTAAAGTGACCCTAGAATATGGGAGAGACACAATATCCATCAAATCTTTCTCTCCGTCAGGTTCAATGGAAAACTATAACCTTGAGGCTTTTTCTGTTCCTGAGAGAGAGGGGAAAAGAAAGAAACTCTCTGCCATTTTTCACCTGTCCTCCTGTGGCTCAAATATTTATCCTTGCTTTAGAGAGTCTAGAAGTCCATGTACTCAGCATGTCCCAGTGTTTTCTGCTCCAGAGAGCAAATGTCGTGATGAACATCAGAAGGGATATTTTGAGCAGGACGAGGAGAGAGGGCAGGAGGAAAGAACAGTAGAGGCCTAATTATGTAGAAACAGAGAGCACTGAACTGGTTTGGCAGCTGAGCCAACACAGTTACACTTTAAGAAGTTGCAAGAAAGGGGTATCAATGTATGTGAAGTAATGCACCTTCTGTCTGGTGAATATAATGTAACCCTTCTATTGATTACAATAAAAAATATATAAGAAAAAAAGAAGTCGCAAGAAATGAAGACCTCATCTCCTGACTATTGTGAATAGTGCAGAAATGAACATAGCTGAGCAGGTGTCCTTATCATATCTTGGGTTATGGTGTTCAGGACAGATGCCTAGGAGTGGTATGGCAGGAACATAGGGAAGGTCAGTTTTCAGTTCTTTAAGAAACCTCCACACTGCTTTCCAGAGTGGCTGGAGTAGCTTACAATCACACCAGCAGTGCAATAGGGTTCCTTTTTCTCCACAACCCTGCCAGCATCTGTAATTGTCTGAGTTCAAAATCTTGGCCATTCTTGTTGGGGTAAGGTGGTATCTTAGGGTTGTTTTTATTTGCATTTCCTTTATGACCATAGATGATGAGCATTTTCTCATATGCTTTTCTGCCATTTTAACCTCTGCTATTGATAAGTTTCTCTCTAGTTCCCTTGCCCATTTAGTGAATGGTTTGCTGGGTTTGTGGGAGGATTAGTTTCCTGAGTTCCCTGTAGATACTGGATATTAAGCATTTGTCTGATGTATTATTGGTAAATATCTTTTCCCAGTAGGTTGGCTGTCTCTCTACTTTAGTGGCTATGCTTTTATCTGTGCAGAAACTTTTTATTTTTAGGTAGTCCCCGGTCTGACATTGAGGTCTTTGATCCATTTTGAGTTAATGCTTACACATGGTGAAAGGCTAGGGTCACTTTTTAGTTTTCTGCATGTGGCTGCCCAGTTTTGCCAGCACCAATAATTGAATAGGCTGTGTTTGTTCCACTCTATATCTTAGGCTCATTTGTTAAATACAAGTTGATTATAGGTATGATGCCCTACTGCAGATGAATAGATACAGAAAATGTGGTGTATACATACAATGGTATTCTACATAGCCAACAAACAAGATAAAATAATGGCATTTGCAGGGAAGTGGATGAATCTAGAGCGAATCATGTTGAGTGAGACAAGTCAAGACCAAAGGAACAAAAGGTGCATGGTATCCTTAATAAGTGGCTATTAGATCCAAACAGTATAAGAGCAAAGACTCAATATTTGCATACCCAATGCTATGGTCATGGTATTGGAAATATAAGCAACTACATAGACATAAAAATCTAAGACTCTATAGACATAATTTTTTATTATATAGATTAATATGTGTCTATGACATACAAACCCTCAGCCTAATTTTAATTATGTTCTAAAATCTAAGTGCCAGAGATTGTATATAGAGATTCCCTTCTTGAATACTCATTTGGTAAATATGTCATTTGAAATATGATGTAAAAATTGATGATAATAAATTCTTTAATAAAAAAGAAAGTACAGTAAAAAAACAAAACAACAACAAAAAGAAATGAAGACCTCAGTTCTAAAGAAAGAGGTCTCTGCAAAAGGGAAAGATGAGGCCTACACAGAAGAAACCAGGCTTATCTTCTACCTTAATGCTACCCATTGTGAGGAAGTAATGCATTATTGATGAGATGCTTCCCAGTCACAAAGAAAAACTTCAAATCTTTACAATATGTAAGTTGGACATCACATAAACCTCAACACACGTAGCCCCAGGTTTCCCATCACTGTCATTTACAAGTGAGTCAGCATATTTTTATTTTTATTTTTAAAATTAATTAATTTATTTTTGCTGGTCCTGGGGTTTGAACCCATAGTCTGAGCATTATCCCTGGGTCTCTTTGTGCTCAATCCTAGCCTTCTACCACCTAAGCCACAGCCCCACTTCCAGCCCTTTCTGACTAATTTATTGGAGATAAGTGTTTCATGGACTTTTCTGCCTTGGCTGACTTCGAATCATGACCCTCAGATCTTAGCCTTCTCAGTAGCTAGGGTTGCAGGCATGATCTACCAGCACCTGGCTCAATCAGCACACTTATAGTTTTATTATATATTGCTTCAATTTTTTTCCTTTTGACAAATAAAAACTGCATAAATTTATGTGTGCAACAGGTTTTGATGTATGCATATATTGTAGGATATCTAATCAAGCCATTTAAAATAAATGCATTACCTTGTTTCTATACTTTATTTCAGTAAAAGTATTTAAAATCTTTCTCACCAATTTTGATGAATACAGCATGTTGTTATTATTTATAGTCCACATAATGCATAATATATCCCCTGATTTATTCTGTCTGAATGAAAATTTGTGTCTTTTGACAACTCCTAACCCCTAGCCACTAGCAACCACTATTTATCTCTCTATTAATTTGGATTTTTTTACACTCCAATATAACTGAGATTACATGGTACTTTTCTTTCTGTGTTCGGCTTATTTTACTTAACATAATGTCCTCTAGGCCAATCCATGTCATTATCAATGACAGAAATTCCCTATAAATTCTTAACAGTATATATTTATTTTGTCCATTCATCAGTTGATGGACACATACATATATCCCATATCATATTACTATGATGAGCACAAGCATGCAAGGTCTCTTTGACTCACAGATTTCATGCCCTGGACACAGATCCAGAAGTGGGATAGCTAGATCATCTGAAAATTCTGTGGTTAATTTTTGGAGAATGTCTGTTTTCTAATAAGGCTCTGGTAATTGGCTTTTCCACAAATGATGTGCAAGAGTAGCTTTTACTTTCTCTTATAGCCAACACTTATCTTTAATTTATCTGGATAATAAACATTCATTTTCATTTTTCTGAGGATTTCTTTTTTTTTTTTTTTTTTTGCCAGTCCTGGGCTTGAGCTCAGGGCCTGAGCACTGTCCTTGGACTTTCTCAAGGCTAGAGCTCTACCACTTGAGCCTCAGCACCACTTCCGGCTTTTTGCTATATGTGGCACCGAGGAATCAAACCCGGGTCTTCATGCATGCTAGGCAAGCACTTTAACCACTAGGCCAAACTCCCGGCCCCCTGAGGATTTCTTATATTGTCCATTTTTCATATATTTGTTGGCCATTTATAGGCTTTCTTTCAAGAAACAGCTATTCAGTTTCTTTCTTTCTTTCTTTCTTTCTTTCTTTCTTTCTTTCTTTCTTTCTTTCTTTCTTTCTTTCTTCTTTCTGTCTTTTTAGTCCTGGGCCTTGAACTCTGGGCCTGGGTGCTGTCGCTGAGCTCTTCAGGTCAAGGTTATCCCCCTAGCCCTGGACCTGGGCACCGTCCCTGAGCTCTTCATCTCAAAGCTACCACCCTACCCCTTGAGGAACAGCACCACTTCCAGTTTTCTAGTGGTTAATTGGAGATAAGAGTCTCACAGACATTTGTGCCTGGGCTGGCTTTGAACCTTGATCCTCAGATCTCACCCTCCCGAGTAGCTAGGATTACAGGAGTAAGCCACTGCGCCCGGCTCATTTTCTTTCTTAATCTTTTAGATAATATAGTTTGTTCTCTTGCCATGGAATTATCTATCTATATATGATATATATCATATATAATGATATATATGTAAATGTATATATATATATACACTTACATATAGTCCTTATAAGATGTATGGTTTTTAAATAGTTTCACCATGTTTTAGGTTGTCTTCTTGCTCTATTCTTTCCTTTGTTATGCAGAAACTGGTTAGTTTGATGCAATTCCATTCATCTATTTTTACTTTTGTTGCCTATAATCTGCTTCTGCTTAAATCAGATGGCTAGATAGTTGTCTCTAGTATACTGAAATTTAATAGATGAGCGGTGTAGTAGATTCCACACTTTTTAAGTAAAGGTGGCAAAGTGATGTCAAATTATTATCATAGGACTATACTTTTTTGCGTTGTGTGCACAGATAGGGAAGATAGCAGTCTCCACATGGCTGGTGGAGTTAACGTCCTAGTGATATCTCTTTAGCTTATCTAAATTCAGAAAAATGGCTAGAGAATAAAATAGGCATAAACTACCACACACTGAAGATTCTAGGCATTTCTTAGGATTAGGCAATGAATGCAAAAATGTTCAAGGGCAGAAATCTGTGTTCTTTGCATTTCCTGACCAACTCCAAACAGCTGTATATTCTTAAACATTTTTTGAATGGATGAAGGAATGCTCATAAGAAAATATCATCAGCTGAGCTGAGCAGGATGATGGCATACTCGTGTAATCCCAGTTGCTGCTGAGCAAGACCCTATCTCAAAAAAGAAAAGAAAATATAATCAACTGCACAAATTGCATCTATGAAGCCAGGATGATAAAAAAGTGAGGGTGTTACTATTTTCCTCCTATTCTGGATTGGGTTTAGAACTTGGTAGCAAGAGAACATTTAATTGCATCCAGAGGCTAAGGAAGGGGAATCTTGAGTCTAAGGCCAGGCTGGGCTGCATAGAAAAAACAAACTTGAATTGAGAGCTATGAGTGTATAAAACCTGTAGAAGAGTAGGGTTTCACTCTTCAATCTATAGATTCCCGCAAGATATATGGAGGATCTCAAAATAATCTGAGAGCCATCAAAAGAGGTACTACTATTCAGCAAAAAAATGTGGAGCAAGATAGACCTCTGAATTGAATAAGCATCATTTGGAAAGATAGCTGAAGAAAATTTAAATAATGCGAAGAAAATATCCAACAAGTTAATAGCCCTGATGAGGTAAGCCATAACATTTTAGAAAAGCAGTATGGGGGCTTTTGTCATCCAGTCAAGAGCAAGAGGAAATGAATAGGAGAAGTAGCTGCAAGATAGATCATACAGGGATTTCTAGGTCATTCTAAAAGTTTTAATATTTTTGAGTTTTATTCTGAATATAATAACAAAATATTATTGATTCAACATGGTGAGTGCTGGAATAAGTAGTCACAGTCTATAAGAATGACCAGCTTTATCTTGGGTGATTGTTGTTCTTAGTGTACAATGTTATTTCTATTCTCTTTTTAGCCCTTTGGTTAATCTCCTATTGTTACTGTATCTGACTTTGTTACCTGGAATATTGTATATACATTTATTAGTTTATTTGAAATAGGGAAGGGAAGCGGGGAAAGCAAGATGGTTGGGAGTAGGCAGGAGGAGGGAAATGGGGACAAAAACATGAGAAGGGCTATCAATGTGGGAGAAGTAATGCACCTACTAACTGGAAAACGTAGCTGTAACCCCTTTATACATTACCCCGACAATAAAAAAAATAAACAATTTTTTTAAAAAAAGAATGACAGTCTGTCTTTGAAAAATGTTATTTTCTCATTAGAAAAAAATCAATCAAAATCTAGAAGCTGAAGATACAGTTACATGTCCCATGAGCACTGAATAAATACTCTTAAGTCACTAGTAGGTGGATGTGTTTGAGTGATTAATATGGAACATACTGTGTTATTATTAGAGTTATGATGATGGATATTGATTTAGTTCTTTAAAGAAAGCTTCTTCTTTCTGGAGAGAATTTGAATAAATTTATCATAATTTCCAGAAACTCAGTCTTTTGACAGAGAATTATTTTAGTTTAATGCCAACAAGCTTCTGTCTTCACTTAAGTGATCTTTCAGGTGCGAAAGAAATTTGCATGATAAAGTTTGCATGTATATATCTTTCCTCTTTTCTGCTGCAAAGGAAGCTAAGTGATAAGCATTCTTCCTTAGTAAAGGGTCCAACAAAAAGAAGATACTTATTTATAATGATCAAACCATGAGATCTGTGATAAGGAAAGAATGACAAGAAGGTTTAATCTATAATCCTTTTTATTTTTAACTTTTTTACTTCTTTGTGATGTGGAAGTTCAAACTTGGGGCCTCAAGTATGGTGGGTAAATGTTCTACCACTGAGAGCTACTTCCAGTCTTACACCACAATTTTTTTTTAAATATCAAATAAGGAGACATTACAAAGGGCTATTACATAAACACTGCTAAGTAGTGTATGAAGGTTGTAAAATTTAAACATCGTACAGGTTTATAAATTATTATCTATCATTCATGGACAATGAATGAGGTACTATGTTAAGAGACCAAAATAAAAGAGAAGTTTACAATCTATAAGGATTCAACATATTAAAAGTAAGGACAGATTCTAAGTAAAAACATATCCTACTTTTTAATAAAAGAAAAACCAAGGTATCATTCTTCCCAGTAATGATAACTGCCAACTGACTATTAATCTATAGCTTCTATTTGGATTTAATCCTGTCTCTTGCCTTGACTTTGCTTGTAATCAAGACGGCTGGTATAACTGGATGTACCAGCTGATAATCTACAAGGGTTTACTTTCCAAAGTCAGTACGAATGCTTGCCTCCTCCTTGGGTGAGGCTGTAGAGCTCATCCCATTGGTTTATCATCAATAGTCCCTCTGTGGCTCTTTGAATATGCGGACATACTGGTTACTTCATAGAAAGCTCTTTTTCTCTGTTACGAGAAAAAGTACATGTACCTGAAATGATGATTGGCTTTTGCAAGGAAGTTTAAACTTTCCTTTTGAAAATCTATGGAAATAAACTGGCAATAGATTAATAAGAGAGAAGCCAAAAGGATTGAAGACCTAAAAACCTGAGGTTAACGGTTGTGTAGAAATATGACTGGAAACCTCTGCCTGTCTATCAGATTATTCTTGGCTCCTCAAATTATAATACTTCTTATCCTTCTGAGATAGAGGATTTATGACCTCAAAGGAGGCTGGTCATTATGGCCAACTCTTACACAGAAAGAAAAAGCAATACTTTTAGATTTTATGGCTGGGTTAAGGGAGGAGGGTTCCGGTTTATGTGACACACCTTGGGGAAAAAGAATTCTATTTTCTCTGACTGCCTCAAGGAGAAAATAAGGGGAAGCATGGAGAAAGTGAGAGAGAAATTCCACTTCTGAGGCTTTCATTTTGGGTCCCATTTTCTGAGTCCCAGCACTCTCAGTACTAGGGCATAAGGTAGTTATAGTCTTCCTTTCTCAATTTGAAAATACTTGCAACTGTTTGAATAAAGTTTTCCAACTTGGTTCCATACCTATCAAAGTTTTAGTGAAAAATAATAATCCCTGACATTGTTCCTATTACTAAATATCTCTACTGTTGATATAATTTGTTCATATATTTTGGTCCCAGTGATTTATTGTTTGGCCAGTAACCCCTAAACTTACAACTATAAACAAGAAACATTTTATTTCCTCTTGATATTGACTACAATGGCTAGGTTTTGCCATGAGAGTCTTCTGCTGCTCTTTCTAGGTTATTGGTGGTATATCCTGCTAGTTCTTCTGCTAGAGGATATTCAGAACCTACTCTTCTTTCTCCCCATGAAGGCTCAGGCCCCTCCCTCTCCCTCTCCATATGTTCCAGGTCTTCCCTACATTTTTCCTGGATGCACATCTTTATAAGGCATCTCAGAGCTGTCAAGAGTTTCAGAGATGGACTTAGCCCCAGGACTAAAACACATCAATTCTACTACCTTCTATTGGTGACAGCAAAGCCTGGGGATAATCCAGACACAGATCCAGAAAATCCTATAGGAATGAGAATACTCACTCAGAGGAATAATTCTGGGGAGGCCTCGTTCTAACCACTACTAAGACTGTGAATGCCATAATCTGTAAACCTGTATTATGATCAGATTGACTAGGGAACTTGCAAAGTATAGTAAGAATTCCTTCTACAGGTTTTGGACTTTCCAAGGTTCCAACAACTCATTATTTTCTGGAAGTCACTTTAATTATCTCAACCCTTTTGTCTAGGACAGATTTTCTCCACTTTTTCCAGTGAAGTCTTTCCTTTTCAAAGCTGCAGCCTTGGGTTGTCTTGGAGGCAGCCTTAGATTCTGTTAAGTGCTTGCTTCTGAGTTTCCAGAATACATCTTGTTGGGCTCTCTCTCAGAAGTTTTCATTTTGTATTAAAGTGTCTAGGAGTTTGTTTTATGAGTTTGTTTTCCTGGCTACATTGTTTGCAACCTGAAGGCAGAGGCTGATTATTGTGAGTCTTATTGTAATTCGGAAATAATATGTTAAAATAGAACTGGAATAGTTGGACTTTATCTTGTATTGTCTGCTATCACCTAATTATCTACAATAATGTATTATGCTTATTAGTAGCTCAATAAATATTACATTGCTTGTTGAACACAAATCTATTTCTCTTAGTTACTATGTAAAAGATATAAACAATGATTTGAGTGGCTTGCTAAATTTTCAGCCCGCTCCATAAAGATTTCAATACTAGCTAGGAAAGAAGCAATATGCCTTGGGTATAACTTTTCAAGTAATGTGAATGTAAACCTTTCAGGTTGGGTTGTATAGCTATGAATAAATACATATCCTTCTGAAAAGCTGGCTAACATTCTGAAGGAATATATTCATGCTACCAAACACAAAACTGTTCTCTTGCTTCTACAAAACAGAATAAAACCAGTAGGAAACCGAATTACTTTGCTAAATGTGACAAATCCAAACTTCTACCGAGCAAGAGATAACATAAATCAATGGTCTCGAAAAGAAATAACCAAGAGTTATTTTGAGGTGAGTGAAATCCAGTCTCCATCCTAAAACCACACTGCATCAATATTTTAGTTTTATTCTTAATGGAAGATGAGTTATGCACCATGATTTCAGACACTTGAAACCCTCAAACGAATGTAATGGCAAATGGCTATTACGGAAGCACATGCCTGTACTTTGTGGACTTTCTTCCTTTTAAATACTTTGTGGTGAGCCATGCATCTGTATTTGTCAATCGTTCCTTGCCCCAGTCAGTTGTTTTTAAAGCAGATATGAAACAAGGATTTGTATTACCAGGTGATTCAGAGTTTGATGTGCTGTGGATATACTGTTGCTGAGGCAATAAAACATCATAAATATCTGTTCCAGTTGCCATCTTGTTTGGTTAGCTACTGTTCTAAGACAAATAAAGCAAAATCTCTCGAAGGTAGAAGAGTAGGATTCTAGGTAAGGCTTTGCAACTCCTTGCTTATGGTGCCTGGGCAAGTTCCCTAGTCTATATGGAATTACAAGTTACTTCATTATAGCTGGATGCCAGTGGCTCAAGCCTGGCCACTTAGTAGACTGAGATCCTGAGGATCATGGTTTGAAGCCAACCTGGGCAGAAAACTCTAAGATTCCATCTCCAACATAATGAATCACCAAGAAGCAGGGCAAGAAAACAAGGCAAGCAAGCTTGAGTCCTTGAGTTCAAGCCCTAGTACCAGCATATCCACATAAAAACAAAGTTCCTCAACACTAGAATATATTTGGAAAAAGATAAAAATTATCTAGATATCTTCCTTTTTAAATATTTTATTTTTAAATGTATTTTTATAGATATCTTCCTTTTTGAAAAAAAGAATATTTAGTTTTCTGCCTGTAACCACTTTTGTTCTTGATTATAGCTATATTGGAACATCATTATTTAAAATCTGCTTTCTACATGGCATTTCAGGAATGTTCTTTGGCGGGCTATGTGAAGACCAATCCCTCAGTCTTGATTCTTACAATAATAATATCCACAAAATTGAATTATGAAGCAGTCACAGCTTAACTATTTAAATTATTTGGCTTTCAGCTTCCTTATCTATCAAATGAAAGGGTGGAGTTTCATTGAAGGTTCTTAGAGCTATATATAACTGTCTCATTTAAATTGTATAGGACTATTTTCCTTCTTTTATGAGACTGCGTGTATACTTGTAGGCTGAGGCAATACTGTTGTTTAGTGGCGAAACCTCAAAATGACAATCTCAGAATGTTTCCCTATTCACCTGGGGTAGGAGTCCGTGAGCAGGTGGCTCCTTCAGAATTGTGTGGAGTTCTCAGAAGTTTTGAGGACTACTAAAGCAGACAATGTCCATAATTCTAGTTTTGGGAGCCCTGTCAAATAATAATAATAATAATAGTAACAAAACTCAAACTGCAACTCTTAATGCTCATTTAATCTTACTGCTTGTCATCTAGTTCATTGTAGAAGCATATTATGTACACTATTTGAGTTTTCATATGGACCCAGTGAGGAAAATATTTGTTATCTTCATTTTACAGATGAAAACCAAACAAATTGATTTGCTGGGTTCATATCCCTAAGCAGTATGTGTTATTGGCAAAGATGTGTTCAGGTCATTCTTACTATTAAAGTCTGTTATCGCATCTCATATGAAGAATCCACTTACAAATATATTTCTTCCAAATTCTTTCTTTTCCATATAGAACTTCATTAAAAACTGAAGTCTCTGGCTGGGAGTTTGGCCTAGTGGTAGAGTGCTTGCCTAGCATACACAAAGACCTGGGTTTGATTCCTCAATACCACATACATAGAAAAAAGCCAGAAGTGGTGCTGAGGCACAAGTAATAGAGGTCTAGCCTTGAGAAAGTCCAAGGACAGGGCTCAGGCCCTGAGCTCAAGCCTGGGACTGGCAAAAAAATGAAGTCTCTGAAGCCACCTTAGAATAAGCTGTGGGCATTTGTCACATTGACTGACATCAGTCATTATTATCTGGGCACCTCTCATATTCTGGATTTGATATTCATGAATCTTCTTGGGAACAGTCAAGTTCTTTTAGATTCTGTCTTTACTGGTTGTTTGCTCACAGTGAGTATGCAGAAACATTTGTGATGGAGATGAGTCCCCTTCTGAATCATGCTTATCTGAAAGGAGGGCTGTTGCCTTATTGTAACAAGGAAAGACCCCCTTGGTTCTGCCTGCCAATGGATCTTTCTCATCTTTGGATTCTTTAACTGTGGGAAACAGAAGAACAAAGTGGAACAGAAGATGTTCAGGGAGGGCAAACCGTGCTAATTTTTAGTGACTGGCCCATTGAAGTGGTAATGAGACAGAATCACTGCCTTTGGCCAGAGCAGACCTGCAGTTTTTCTGCCTTGTTGTTCACTCTCTCCCCTGGAGCATTAGCAATCCAGGCAGTCCTTTTCCTGCCAGGCAAACCCCAAACCTCTTGGTAAAATGACAAGCAATATTCACCCTCATGCACATCTTCCCAAGAAAGCCCTAGGCAAAGTACTAGATCTTTCAGTAGTTTCCAGGCAATCCAATCTGCCATGAAGTACAATTCAGAGTGGCAAGCTACAGGGAAAAACAAGCAAACAGAAGAAAAAAAATCCCCTCTGCATATTGATTTTGTTTAATGTGGCATTTGCACACATGGGCGGGCACAGTTCTTCCTGGCTGCTGCCAGATTAATTCTGCTCAAATACTACTTGATATGTCACTACCCTGCCCCCAAACCCACAATTGCTCTTCTCCTGAGGAAGCTAGGATGCCTGGGAATTAAAAGTTTGCTGTGGTGTGGCTCAAACTAGCTCTATGTTTCTTTCCTATTATTTCATGTTCCAGCTAACAGTCTTTATACCTTTCCATGCACAGAATTCTCTTCACTTGTAAGATGAATATCATGCCTTGCATTCTAGCAGCTCACTTGCCCTCGTGTAAATTTGGACCATGCCAGCTGGCAGAAATATTGTCTTTCTCTAACATGGGTTTTCTCATAGCAATTGTATTTTCTTTTCAGAACAGCTGATGTTTGTTCCATTGGCAGAAGCTAGATCAGTATTTAGGAGTAACAGGCACTTCATAAAGGTTTGTTGAATGAGCACAGATTTTTACTTAATGAAGCTTTTGTATGGATGGTGTCTTTGGAAACCAATCAAACGTATATGAACTTGTCATTTTGAGGGTCAGAGACAATTTTCAGGTTTCATGGAAGCAGGGCTTCAGCATTTCATCATATGTAGGGCTGCGAGTTATACTCATACACTGGGAGATTTCTCTGCTACAAGTAGGTGACAGGATATTCACACACTCTACTTACTGTCTACTCTGTGCTCAACAGTTGACATGCAAATATCATATCCAATTCTGATAATAAACCCATGATGTCTCTCATTTTTAGAGAAGATGGGTAATGTTCAAAGAGCCAAATTCTTGCCCAGAGTCACTTTTAGAATAAGCACTAGAGTCAGGATTCAAACACCAGTTTTATGTGGCCAAATCTAGGTTGTTGTTTTTTTCTACCACACTGCGTTCCTTGTTTGAACTGCTCTGGAGCTTTCATGGAACTTTCTGCTATTTCTCTTTTGCTTCTCTGGGGTTCATTGCCCACCACCACAGCTTCACTAAAGGCCAATTACACCTGCCAGAGACCTGCTTTGTATAGCAGGATTTCTGAGGCTGCAGCACCATTTTCCCAGCTGCAAGGCTGGCTTCCCTCTACCTGGTGCCCTGTCAGCCTGGTAGTGGGTCATTTTGACAGAGAACAGCTTAGCAGTTCCCTGGAGTTGGCCTTCAGGCCTATAAAGTCACAATTGCTACATCTAGAAAGAGTACAGACTTTACTGTCAGACTCATTCATTGAGAGCTTGGAAACTCATGCTGGATCTCTTTGAGATCTCTGATGGGGCTGGGTGGACACAGAGAGAAAGCTGTATTATTTGCAAGCACCAAAGTACTCTCTTGAGTACAGTTGATGAACTAAATAGAAATACTGTTTTATCAACTCTAAGATGCACTGGAACATCCCAACTTCCCATTTTAATATTCTAGTAATTGAAATGTGGTTTATAACTGATATGTGAATGACCACAGCAGCTAACCATCAGTCCTCATATTGTTACAGCCTTCCCTTTATAAGTATCAAATGCACCAGCATCAAGATTTGTGCAATGGACAGGAGAGAAGTGAAGGGTTGAGTGAAAGAGTTGTCTGCCTGTATGTAATGGCAAAACCAACTTAAAAGCTCAAGCTTTTGATTCTTTCATAGTCTGTTAAGGAAATGATTTATTACCAAAGCACAGAGGACAAAACTCTATGTAAAAAATTGGATCTCAATGGCTTACTTTTGTAACTGTAATCCCCTATTCATTACTTTTATGATATTTTTTAAAAGAAAAGAAAAGAAAACCCCCCCAAATGTCCATTCAGTTTGGTGGAGTACAGGGCTTTATTAGAGATTGCACAGGTCCTCTTAACTATGTGGAGAAACATATTATCTCAGAAGGCCCTATCATATCTCCTTTAAGGGAGCATGGTTTGACACAATGTCCTAGATCCTAGGATTTCATAACTGGACTTTGAGAATAGACTGGGGACAAATGTTTACCAGACAAAGACCATATCTCCTAACTGCTTTCACATCATAGTGTGGCTATGTGAATTCTTACCTATGGTTTATGACGAGAAATGAGGTATATGACTTTGGATGTTAAATGCTACTCAAAGCTCATATGGTAAAGGATTAACCCCTAGCTAATGGTGCTACTGGGAGTTGGTGGAAACTTTAGGAGGTAGAAGGATGCAAGTTGGAGGAAGCAGGTCATTATGGAGATATGCTTGGGGTGTGTGTGTGAGGATATTGGAACTGGCATGTTTTTCTCTTGCTTAATTGCTTGCTGTAATTCTGCTGCTTGACTACCATCAGGCAAAGAGCCGTGCTACATTCCTTACCACACTCAACTCCCCAAAGCTATAGAATCAGCTCACCAAGGAATGAAACCTTTGAAACTGGAAGCTGAATTGATCACTCCTCCTTTCATTTCTCTTAGGAATTTTGTTACAAAGATGGATACCTGACTAAAACATGGAGCCCTATCCTTAAAGATACAGTCCTGTTCTACCTATTGTTTAGAATATTGATGGGATGGGGACACTGGAGACATTTTCTTGGGTTAAAGACTGAAGTGTTAAAGGTAGCAGAACGACAGGGGTTTTGTTCATTTGTTTATTAAGGCAAGAGCCATGATGATTTCAAAGCTGTCTTACCACCCTTGGACAACTGACTCAGACTCTTTTGTGAGGGAAAAGTAAACTTGTATCTTTATAAACCTATTACTACTTTGGATCTCTGTTACAATAGCCAAAGTTATATTTCTTCTTTCAGGGTTCTATCTTTTCCACTTCTCTTCCTGAGCACTCTATTTCCACCCAGATGTGCCAATCTTACAAAAATGTATTTTTTAAATTGTGTCCTGGTACCCCGGCTTGCACTCAAGGCACAGTGTTGTTTCTTAGCTTTTTCTGGGGTTAGCTTGAAAACAGGGTTCTCAAATATCAGCCTCCAGAGTAAATAGGATTATATCCATGAGCCACCATGAAAAAAGATTCATTCATCAATCAATAATTCTGAGGTCCTCTTCTGAGAACCTGGTAAATTTTCTTGAAATCTAGCTTCTTTAGAGTTGCATGTTTTTTACTTTGGTGAACAGAGACTTATCCTAAAACTAGATCACATTTCTGGGAGCATTTTTTTCTCTTACATTCTGGTTTCTATTCAAGTTCCCAACTTCCTTCTCAAGAGCCTCCACTTCCTCAAGTTGGAGTGAATACTAGCTTTATTTCCTTTCCCTGTTTGTATGATCCTTTTTGTTCTTGACATGTCACCAGTGGAGTTGAGAGATAGCTTTTCAATGGCCCTAGAAATTGGGCCCAAACTCTTCCAACTTTGCTCAGTACTCGTTGGCTAAGGCTGAATGGAAGAAGCTTACCAGAGCATGTGAGTATTTATACATTATGGAGTGACTATTGTGTAAGTAGCTCCTTTTAAAGTATTATTGATAATCCTTATAACTCTAAAAAGATGTTTTATGTCCCATAACTATGTGGAACCAGATGCTTAGAGTGAATAAATGTCTTCTCCAAGATACTTTATTCAGTAAATAACAGGATTGTCAACTAAAATTCAACCTGCATTCTTCCCACTATATATACTATCTTCTAAATTCCAGTTTAAGACAGAGGTACAAAGATCAGGGCTCCCTGGGAAGGAGATAGAGGGTTTATTCATGATCATGTCCTAATATAGGCACATGGATTCCAGAGAGGGAAAGAAACTATGGAGCATCCCATTCCAGAGGCCATATTAACAAAAAGATATTAAAGTTGCCCAGACAAAAGGCTGCTGTTCTTCTAACTTTTGCTTCTTGGAATAAAAGAGCAATTTTCTTCATCCTTCCTTTTCTTTTATTTCTCTGACCTTGACAGCTATTTCTCCCTAAGTCCTCTAAATTATTATGGAATAAAATGGCTTAATTTCCCTAGGTGTCTTTATTGAATTCTTTCACGGTGTTTTATGGAAAACATCTGATTACTGATTCATAGCATAGCATATTATGAGATTCTATGATAAGTGGCTGGCACTGTGGCATTCAGGCCCCGGAACAGTTCAATCTCTGGTTCTGACCCACTGCCTGCAGGCTCAACGAAGGCAAACTGAACTCTTGTATCTCATTGTTCACCCTATTATTATTTTTTATCACCTGAGTAATTTCTAAAGAGAAAATAACATCTCAAGACCCCTAGAAAGACTCTTGAAAGATTATAAAGCAAAGAATTTTATCATAGAAATTGAGATCTTGGGCTATGGATTAAGACTGATTTAGAATCTCATTGCTTCTGTTTTAGTGACCATGAAGAAATTGCTTCCTCTCTCTGTCCCTCTATTTAATGCTTTGTAAAGTGGGTATAATTCACAAAGTATTTGTGAAGATTGCATGACTTAGCATAAGATAAATGATTAGAAGTTTATCTGGATCATTTTACATTCCACCTTTAAAACTAACTGAATATCTCTTCTGCAATTGATGGTCAGAGTCCATATATGAAACATGGTGCAAAAGCAAAATATCAGATTATGTGATAGATTCTGTAGGTGCCTATGCTTCCTAAATTTTCATACACAGTGAAATCACATAAAACAATGGCACTAACATGATTCTTCTCACATGGTTTGTTTAATAAATACAGCATGCAATGTGGTTGTGGCCACTGTGTGAGCAAATGATTCAAGCAACAAAAACTGGTAGTCAGAGTATTTAATTATAAATTTGAAATTTGAAATTGTAGATTAATTTTATATCTTGTAAGATATGATTCTTCCTCCACCCTCTTACTATCTGATGACCAGGAATCTCTTACCTGAGGGCTTATTTGAATTATAACCATCAAAAAAGTTTGTGTCAGTCTCTGTGGAAAGCAAGGAGCCTAATTTTGTTTAGTGCTAATTCACAAACACAGATGATCTAATCACACTGACCAACCTTTCTTCTTAATGTCTTTCACTGAAGTCAACGTTTATTAATATTTAAAATCACTCAGGTCTTTGTTTAAAGGGAGCCTGGTACAATTTCTCTCCCATATTACAGTTGTCTTGAATCAAGTCTTTCTACACTTGCTTAACTGCCCAGTGTAACTTCCTCCCATGGAACAAATGCTTCTAGAGATAATAGTTATGATGCAATAGTGGAAATGAAGAATAAAAGAAAGTACTTATTCTCCTTCTGTCAACCAATAAACAAGCTATTTTTCTCAGTGTAAGACAGTAGAAAAGGAACAGATTTCTGAAGATCAATAAAATCATTACTGCTCAGATTTCTGCAGAGCAATATAGTCATTACTGAAAAGTTAGAGGGTATAATCATATGATCATTGCTTCCAGGTTACCTATGTTTCAAGAACACTGGACAGAGGTTCAACGTTGCAGGCTTTTGTGAGAAAGTCCACAAAATGTTCTTCTTATGATGATAGGGACACCTACTTTCAGTCAAGACTAGTGATGTCAGTCCAGAAAGACTGTGGACTGTGCTGGAACTGTCTACCTACTTAAGATATTTTAAAAGTCCTTTTTTTGAGTACAGCTAACTCTTGGTTAGAGAGTTCCAGTGGAAAAATGAACAAGGTTGTTCTATAGGCCTCCAAGCATAAACATATCCAAACCTCGAAGAATCAGAGTGGTAGGACATTAAAACATTTAAAATGTATTGGATCAGCAGCTTGCCTGAGGTTGCCATAAGTCCCTTTGGATGTAACAAACTTGCTAGACTTCATTGTTTAGCAGTTTTCAGTTGGCCTCCAAACTCCACTCCATTCATGATCTTGGAGACCAATTTCTCACCCATTTCTTGCCTTGGTTTCAGCTTGCAGTGATTTTACAGGTTAGCTCCTTCCTAACTACCAATCATGAGTTTCCTGCTTTATTGGGAATACTACTTTAAGATGGAGGCTGCCATCAATTTGCCTAATCAATTGGATTCTCAGGCCTCCTATACTTCTCAGTCTCTGGCTTTCTTTTCTGACCTCAAAGATGGAGTTCTGGAGGGTCTGTGTCTCTTATAAGAGTTTGGCAGAGGAGAAGCAAGGACATATAACAGCCCAGAGTGTAATGCAGATTCAGCAAGGTGGTTGCACCTTCTTTTGGGACTTGCAGGCTCTGGCTAATGAGTGGGGTAAACCATTGGGCACCATGGAAGTTTTGGCTCTGGAGGAGAATCTGAACCAAACCCTTCTAGATCTTCATGCCTTGGGTTCTGCACACACAGACAGCAGTCACTTCCTTAGAATAGACTCCTAGATGTGGAATTGAAACTCACCAGGAAGATGGCACTTGACCAAACTCAGCAGGCTCGGGGACCCAGGCTGTATGAGTGTCTCCTTTACACTATTTTCAAGCAAGACCAGCATTCCGCAGGGTCCAGCAGCCTCTGGGGGGTCTTATCTGCCTTTCTCACTATCAGTGACCTACCTGAGTTTTCCCTGCAGTGACTTGGTTGCTTTTTAATAATCCTAGCGATCCCTCAACCAAAAAAGACCTAAATAAAACAAAATCTACTTGCAGCAAGACTATGTAAATAAAATTAAAATGAACAAAAAAGTATTGGATGCATAAGTTGCTGGGTGGGAAAATAGAAATATTAGATACAGTATAAAGTTGGTACATGAATAAACACAAAACTAGAACACAGTAGAAGATAAATAAGAAACTATATAATTTGACATTAAACACAGTGAAGGTACCATCTCAAATCAGTGAGGACCAGCTGAGTAAAATTAAAGTTTGGTCTGTGCCTCATTCTTATACAAAAGCAAATTACATATAGGAGAAGCATAGGAAAAATAAAACTATAAAAAAATAGAAGAAACTATGGTAAGATTCTTATATCTGATAGAAAGGGAAGTCTTTTTAATAATAAAACTTCGAAATCATGTGTTTTTACTAAATTTAAATAATTAAAATTTTGAATTAAAGAATTGTAAAATAATTTAAATTTAAATTGGCAAAAGTTATAATAAAAATCATAAAAAAATGAAAAAAATGGAAAATTGTCCTAAATTATATCACATACACAGGGATATATGCTAACAAACATTTGCTTCAAATCAGTAAAATTGGGGCAACAATTCCCTAAATGAACAAAGGATATGAAGAGAAAGTTTAAATAGAGGAAAGGAACTTATATGAGAAAAAGATCAACTTTACTCCCAATCCAAGAAATAGTACAAAGATAGAAATTTCACCCTAGCAAATAGGTAAGGTCCAAATGAGAGTGATATAATGTTTTAAGACCATAGTAAACATTTCATAATACTGTTGATGATGGTGAAAAAAATTACTAAGAATAGCAAAAGTTAGGTGCTGGTAGCCAACACTTGTAATCCTAGCTACCTCCTAAGTAGCTAAGATCTGGAGATTGTGGTTTGAAGTCAACCTCGCTAGGAAAGTGTGTGATGTACTCATCTCCAATCAACCATCAAAAGTCTGAAGTGGAGCTATGCACCAGTCAAGGGATAGAGTACTAAACTTGAGCACAAAAGCTCAAGGATAGCACCACCCAGGGCCCAAGCTCCAGCACCAGTACACATACTCTTACAAAGAGCACAGCTTGATGATGTTTATCTAAAGCACATATACTGTTCTCTGAGCCAGCAATTTAAGTTTTTGAATGCTTCCATTAGATACGAACTTGCATGTTTAAAGAATCATGAAGAGTATTTATTGCTGTACTGTTTATAATAACATATTATGCCATTGCAAAAATATGGTATTATTACATAAATATCAAGGGGTGTTTTGTGTTTTATTGTGGAATAATTTCCATTTCTTTAACGGGTTAAAAATGCAAGGTAAAGGGGCGGGAAGTTTGGCCTACTGGTAGAGTGCTTGCCTAGCATGCACGAAGACCTGGGTTCTATTCCTCAGTACCACATACATAGAAAAAAGCCAGAAGTGGTGCTGAGGCTCAAGTGGAAAAGCTCAAGCCTTGAGAAAGTCCAAGAACAGTGCTCAGGCTCTGAGTCAAGCCCCAAGACTGGCAAAAAAAAATTCAAAAAAATGCAAGGTAAAGAATACTATGCAGAGCATGTTACTATTTGTTAAGAATCTGAACAAAGGAACAGATTTAGTGTATTTTGTAAAGATACACTTGACACTGTGGCTGACTGTTGGGAGAAGAAATGAATAGAGGAGGAAAAAGACATTGCATTACACCACTAAATGTCATTTGTACTTTTATGCTCTCATATTTATGAGTCATGAATCAAATACACTATCTATTTTAAAAAGATTTATTTTGGAGAAAAATTTCCAGTGTTCCAAAACAGCCAAAAAGTATTGCATGTTTTTAGTTTTCTTCAGTGTTGAGAGTACATGTAACAAGTAAAGAAATTCAGAAACTGAAGGACACTTACGTATATGGAAACCATTGCTGGTATGCAGGACAGCCATGCACTGAGTATCATTGTATTACATAAAATGTGCACAGCATTGCACTGGGATTCAGGATTATGTGACTAAATAAAATATATCCTAACTTACATTTGTACTAGTAATTGCAAACTTAACCACATTAAAACGTTCATTTGACATCTTGTAATTTAGACTGTTCAGTTTAATCATTTTCTAAACCTAGTATCTAGCTGTTGTTTATTTAAGAACCTGAGTTCTTATCTTAAATCTTATCTTGTGCATGGATCTTCACAAATGGAATAGCAGCTTTATAACTTTCTCTGAGAGCCTTTGGAGATATTTCGAACATGAAAACAGAAATAGGGGCTGAGAGTTTGGCCTAGTGGTAGAGTGCTTGCCTAGCATGCACAAAGACCCAGGTTTGATTCCTTGGTACCACATACATGAAAAATGCTGAAAGTGGCACTGTGGCTCAAATGGTAGAGAAAGCCTTGAGAAAGCACAAAGAGAGTGCTCAGGCCCTGAATTCAAGCCCTAGGACTGGCAAAAATAAAAATTAAAAGTTAAAAAAAGAAAATAGGTGTAAAAATAACTCCAGAATCCAAAGTCTGGAATATCATTATAAATTTGAAGTATCTTTTTAAAGTTGATAATGCATTGTTAATGCTTATATTTTCTTTGCCTAAAAGCATTTTTCCTAAATACATCTAAATGCACACACACACACACACACACACACACACACACATCCCCATACATACATATATATGTGAATAGAAAATGCTTTCATAAAAAAAGAACATTTACATTTTTCTTCTGGAAGAGTTCCCATTAGACTCTCAGTATAGTTGGTATCACAAGAAAGTGTTAAAGAGCTCCAGAATAGACTTCACCATTCCTCCCTACTCTTTTCCCCTCTCTCTCTCTCTCTCTCTCTCTCTCTCTCTCTCTCTCTCTCTCTCTCTCTCTCTCTCTCTCTCTCTCTCTCTCTCCCTCTCCCTCTCTCCTCTCTGTCCTCTTCCTCCTCCTCACTCTCTTCTTCCTCTTCTTCCTTCTAGCTTTGCCACTTTACTTTTGTGTGCATGTCTTTATTCAGTGCTTTGTTGGGGATGCCAAAGATTCAAGTTCTTCACTCCTATGACCACTCACTGGTAACAGTAGGATATTGGTGCTTTCACCTGAATTCTAAGGAAAATATTGTCCTCATCTGGTTATATATATGATATATCATAAAATTACTTCTAGATTTTAAGTCAGTCTCTTTTTTCCTACATGCCCTGACAGTTTTTGTCCTAATGACAGTTCTACAGCCCAATTTTTCTTCATTATCATGAAGTTCAGATTCAAGTTATAAGCTACGCTGTAGACATTTTCCTTTTCTGAATTATAGACTTCCTTTTCTTCTTCCTCTTTTTAAATTTTTTTTTATCTGGCTAATCTTTTTTACTATTGTCTCAATGGTGTTATTTTACTGTAATTATATCTTCAATTCTTAGCTTTCTAAAGTTGTTTGTGGATTATAAATATAGAGAGGTGCACTCTTAAGTCACTAAAAATATGATCACTTATGCGATTGGAAAAAATACCAAGTATAGACCAGGGACAAATGGTTTATTGAAGTGCATTGGTGGATCATGCAGAAGAAATTTTTGATTTAAGTGCCCAGGGTAATAGAGTCCTATTTTCTTTGTTTTTGTAATGCTGTCACTTTCACAATCACTTCATTCGTCACCAGCATGGGGGACAGATTTAGTAGCATACATTGTACTCTCATTAAAAATAAAGCTCCTATCAACAGCTCAAAAAATTGAATCACTCCAAAAACTAATCTCCAAAGTAACAACCATCCCATTAAAAGATGGGCCAAAGACTTAAAGAGAATCTTCTCTGAAGAAGAAACAAAAATGGCCTATAGACACATGAAGAAATGCTCAAAATCTCTGGTCATAAAAGAAATGTAAATCAAAACAACTCTAAGATTCCACCTCACTCCAGTTAGAATGGCCATAATCAAGAAAACTAATAACAACAGATTCTGGAGGGATGTGGCCAAGCGCAATCACTACTACACTGTTGGTGGGAGTGCAAACTCATTCAACCACTATGGAAAGCAGTATGGCAGTTCCTCAAAAGACTAAACATAGAACTCCCCTATAACCCAGCAATTCCACTACTGGGCATTTACCCAATTGTCCAGAAACAAGGACATACTAAATCCACTAGCACGAAGATGTTCATTGCAGCACTATTTACCATAGCAAAGATATGGAACCAACCCAGATGTCCCTCAGTTGATGAGTGGATCAACAAGATGTGGTATTTATACACAATGGAATTCTATGTGGCTGTCAGAAAGAAGTATATCACCCCATTTGTTAGGAAATGGAAAGACTTGGAAAAAATCATATTAAGTGAAGTAAGCCAGACTCAAAGGAACATAGGCTCAATGGTTTCCCTCATTTGTCATGATCAGTAGAAAACTTTGGCTTTCCTAGCAGAGATTTGCAATACAGCAAAACCTAGATACATAAGGCCATATAGTATGATGCTAAATGAAAGGACCTCTAGGATATAGAAACAAAAGCCATATAATGAGTGATTGTTGTCCTTAATGTACTATGTTATCTCTCATCTCTTTTGCTGTCCTTTGGTTATCTCATATTGTTACAGTATTTCACTTTGTTATCTGATATATTGGATATATGCTTATTTGGTTATTTGAAATTGGATAGGGAAGGGGGGAAAACAAGATGAGGGCTGGGGGTGGGGGGGAGGGAAATGGGGACCAAGACATGAGAAAGGGTATCAATGTATGTGAATTAATGCACCTTCTATCTGGCAAATATAATGTAACCCTTCTATTAATTACAATAAAAAATATGTGAAAATAAATAAATAAAGCTCTTAGTATTTCACTTATGTTTTTATGTTGTGAATGAAAGAGATAACAGTAGACTCTTGAGAGGAAATTCTTGGTTGATATAGAATTATTTCAGAATACAATAAAAATTCAACTTGTATTTTGTCTAGGGCATATGTCTTACATATAATTACGTCTATTATTCCAATTATTGTAGGTATAGAAACCACTTGCCAACATGGAGATAAATACATAATTAATTTTCTAAATGATAATTACAGCAGAAAAAAAATCTGTGCGTCAGAATAAGCAAAAGGCAGAACAAAAGGCAAACATAATCTGGGCGCGGTGGCTCACACTTGTAATCCTAGCTACTCAGGAGGCTAAGAACTGAGGATCTCAGTTCAAAGCTCTAAAATCTGGAAGACTCTTATCTCCAATTAGCCACTAGAAACCTAGAAGTGGGACTGTGGCTCAAGGGCTAGGGCTGCAGCCTTGAGCTATAGAGCTCAGGGACAGCACTCAGGCCCAGAGTTCAAGCCCCATTACAAACAAACAAGCAAAAGGCAAACTAAGAAAAAAGGTCTTAACTTTTTGGTACTATCAGGTAAAAAAAAACAAAATCAGATTTTATAGAGAGGGCTAAGCAGGATTAGAAAGGATTTAGGGGAAAACAAAGCCAGAGGGTAGAGCAAAGCCAACAGATCAGGAAAGTAGAAGGAGAGATCCTTTGCTCTGTAGTGAGCTGATGTGAAATAAGGACAAGCATTCTTCATCTTAGTACTCCTTTAGATTTGGTGATAAAGGTAGGAGCTTGTGGAGAGGAGAGATGCTTGACTCAAGATTGGTCAAGCAAAATTAGACTTTTTGTCATAAAATGTTTTATGCAAAGCTTAGTGGAGTCAAGATATTAGACAAAATATTAAATTAGCAATTCTACTTTTATTTTCCTTGTAGATACTATATATTTAATGCAGTATCTATTTAAGTGCTATTCAATCAGTAGAAAGTTTATTACAAGAGTTGAGATGCTTAGGTTAAAAACTTGCATATAAAAAATTTACCTATCCTACAGAGATGGTGCCATTAGGTTATGCATTTTTAACGTTAATATATTACAAAAGCATTAGGAAATGATGATCTGGCAACATTCCTAGAAGAAAGTCATTGAAATATACATAGTTGAGATTTATTGGTCATTTGTCTTTAAGAAATTAAGATGTACAAAGCTTTAAAGAAGAACATTCTGCCAAATCACAGCTTATAAGATAAAATCTAGCAGTATGAGTCTTAGAATTATAGTGTGAAAATATTTTTTCCTGCCCTTCTATTTTCAAATAGAAGCTCATTATGAGATCTTATTTTCCTAAGTCATGTAGGAAGTAGTGTGGAGATAGAAGTAACCACCAAATATCAGAGTGCTTCTTCTTTGAGGGTAAATTTTGCATTTGCAATTGTGTTTCATAGGGTCACATTATTATGAAAACAAGGTAAAGTTACTATAACTTGTGAAACAAGAAAAAGGTTTAGAGAAATGTTTAAAAACATAATTCATATTTTAAATTGCAGATCTCTAGCTATCTATTTCTATGTAATTGCAGGAAATTGGAAAGATCATAATGGAAGCAAATTTCTTTTCACAGTAACATATTTACAAAATAAAGAAAATCAAAGGCATCCTATTCTGAAGCTAATAAAAGACATCTATTTTAATTCAAAACTGATAAGACGTGATACTGTATTCATTAAGAGTATTCACTTTGCAAATCTTTATCAGCACTAATAGCTATAAAATTTGTGAACATATGTGTCTTTACATGTCGGTATATATTGTCATATATTCATTTGCCAAAATGGCACAGAGATATTTTATTGCATGCTTTAAAGATAATAAATAAAAATAATGTAACCCACTGAAAAAATTTCAGAAAAGTTCCTGAAAAAAGAGGACAAACTTTAAAAATCACTAGTGATCTCATTCAGAGATATCCATTGTTCATCATTTTGCACAAAGCCTTCCAGTTCTCTTTGTGTATGTGTGTATTAACAAGTGGAATGATATTTTACCTAACTTTTTTCCCACTCAGAAATCTATTATGGCAGCATGCCCCTGATGATTTATGTATATATATATAATGTTATTTTAATGACATTTAATTTTCTTTGTGTGTGTGGTCATGGGTTTGAATTCTGGGCCTGGGCACTGTCCCTGAGCTCTTCAGTTCAAAGCTACTGCCCAACCCCTGAGCCATAGTGCCACTTCCCATTTAATAGTGATTAATTGGAGATAAGAGTCTCAGGTCCTTGTGTGCCTGGGCTGGCTTTGAACCTTGATCCTCAGATCTCAGCCTCCTGAATAGCTAGGATTACAGGTGTGAGTCTATTAAAAGTCATTTGTTTTAAGCAGCCTTAGACAATGCTAAAATGAATACCTTCATCTAAACAGTGGTGCTTCCTTCCTCAGGATATATTTTTAGTAGTGATATTGTTAGACAGCCATGTCATTCAATATATAAATGCTTAATTTTCTAACAGTTTATATTTGAGTTTCAAAACTAATAGTAAGTAGAAAGCCCTTTCTTATAGTGATACTGTATCAGAGATACAACCAGAATAAGCTATTTTCTCCATGTGTATGCAACTTACACTTATCACTTAATTTCTCATGATATTTCAGGAAGACATATTTATATCAGAAAGCAATCATTATGATGACCTATGATTAATGAAAGTCTAATATATATCCTTAAAATAACTCATTGTTTTTACTTCTCTTGTCAGCATGAAATCATTAATGATGCATGTTGCAAAATGTATAAATATTTATATGCTTGTTTTGTTTGTTTGAGGTAGACTCTCACTGTGACTTGTAGGCTGGCTTTAAATTCATAGCTCTCCTGCATGTTCCTTGAGTCCTGGGATTACAGGTGTGTACTCCATACCTGAATAGTATTTTTAAGTAGTTATAAGGAAAAAATTTAGTAACTGTTTATTGCAAATATGCAAGGGAAATTTCAATCAAATAATGTAACTATAGGTAAGGTTTTATATATCTAGATGTATAAGTTTATATAACTTTGCAATCTTAATTTTCACAAGCAATTTTGCTAAATTCTATTTGGCTACATTTTTTTCTTACTTCTGATCTTTGTTCTTCCTGTGATTATCCAGTGTTAGTCTGGTATATGTGCATCCGCTCTTCTCCAATCTCATGCTATAACATACACGTAGAATGATAGACAGACAGATAGATAGATTTTAGGCGGGTACTCTCCAGACTCTTAAATGTCTGTATTTTTTTTGCCAGTCCTAGGGCTTGAACTCAGGGCCTGAGCACTGTCTTTGGACTTTTTCCACAAAGCTAGAGCTCTACCACTTCTGGCTTTTCTATATATGTGGTACTGAGGAATTGAACACAGGGCTTCATGCAAGCTAAGTAAGCACTCTACCATTAGGCCAAACTCCCAGAGAAATGTCTGCATTTTAAAACATGAATCCATATCGTATCCATTTTTCCTCAGTCTTTTATACCTTTGGAAGACATATGTGTGTGGTATGTTTATATATGATATTATTACAAATAATGGATCATTACTCACTCTTTAAAATTCTTTCTTTAAATGAAATAATGGATGAAAGGCAAAAAGGAGTCAAAGAAGGAAGAGGTCATCTATTAAAAATTATATAACAAAAATGTTACTATTTTCTTTTATTCACTGGGGGTTCCCAAAATTTTGGAGTAAATATACGTTACTTATTATAGTCATTGCAACATGAAGTAGTAAGGTTCAGACCAAGAAAATAAGTCCCACCATGAGAATGATAGTAATTGTTAGAGTAGATATTCAAGCATAGATGATACATTTTTACTTTCACAAAATAATTTTTAACCATTTGAGATTCCCAGTGATAAAATATATCTCGTAGAAATGAGCCAGGCATCCTAGGAAGTATTTTGACTGATGACATATCAGAAATCTAATAGAAAGTATTCCCGTGCTAGTGGATTATTGGTATGTTTAGTTCTCCAGGACTCTTCTAGAGTAAGGTATTTTGTGGAATTGACATGGACTGTATCAATGATTAAATACTGATACATCATCAACAAATATTAGGCCACAGAATACTACTACTTCATTACATACTTACAGATGTTATAATTCCACTTTTGAACATCATCTCTAGAATCTCAGTCATAGTCTAATGACTGAAAATGTGTACTGTGCTAAAAACATGATTGTTTAACTCATTACACAAAATCTATTGATAAAGATCAGTCTATGTTTGCTAGCCTATCAACTACTGTAATTCACATTTTTACCTAAATATTAGATTATTAATGGATTCCTCAGGTTTAATCTACCTGCAAAAAATAAGACGCTCAGTGAAGTGATACATAAAATAATAATAAACGAAGTCTTTTCTTGATTCACACAAAATAGTATGTTTCTGTGTTAATGTATTCTACTACCTACTTTCCCAGTTGGTTCTATTAAGAACAGTAGAGTAAAAAGAAATAAAAATCAGAAATAAAATATTCCTATTAGAAAGCATGTCATAGAGAGGCATTTATGTGCAATTTAATGGTTCATGGAAAAAAAGAATATTACTGAAGGTGAAGAGAAGAAGTGAAACACAGATCATTGTTAACATTCTCACATTCACTTTCTGGACTCATTTACATAGATGACCAGGAGGCCTTCACTTTAGGAGTGCTTTGGGGTTTTAACTAAAACGTCCAATATTGACAATTAGACTTGGCTAAAAGGAAGGGGATAGTTCTATACATCAATGCCATCAGCTGACTCCCCCTTACACATACAACAGTATAGTGTGACCAGCAATGGACTGTTGTTGCCTTGTGCCAGAAGCCAGACTGGACTTGGAGAAGACAAACAGCTAAGGTTGAAGCTCTGGAGTCTAACGAATCCTTTCATTTTTCTAAGCTTTTCATCATCTAGAAAATAGGTCGGATAATACCTCACTACTGACATGTTTTAAAAATTGAACTGAAACTGTTAACTACAGCAAACTGCCCAACATGCAATGCATAGTAGGGAGGTAGCCAGCTCTCTCTATTTCACCTCACTAAGAGGGCAATTATAAAACACTCTTTGAAAACATGTTCTGGAGTTTGAGAAATGATGTCTCAACATGCAGCTTTAAGCAGGACAACTATCTGCAGCATCTGTGATAAAGAACCTTCTGGCACAGGCACAAAACTATGAGAACAAACATTGAGAGAGTCTGGAAGCAACCAGGGCATCGGGAAAGAGTACTGTCTGGGCTGGAGAGATAATTTCCCTTCATTCAAAATAAGACCCAGACAGGGGAAAGGTCTGTAAGCTCTCCTTCCTCCCACATACCCACCTGGAAAATGATACTTGATTAGGAAAAGAATGCCTCAGTCACTTTTGCCTTCAAATTTGGAAAAAGGAGAACAAAACTTTGGAAGTAGGTTAGAAACTGGGTGTGGTGGTGTACTCCTGTAAGCCTAACACCCAGGAGGTTGACACAGGAGAATCATGAATCTGAGGTCAATCTGAGCTATATATATTGAGACACTATTTCAAAAATAAGATGAAGCAAAATGGAAAGAGGGCTTGTGGGGTTAATGCTATCTACTACATTCAGAATTATGCATTTTTCAGCCAGGTGCTGGTGGCTCACACCTGTAATCCTAGCTACTGTGATCTGAGGATCACAGTTCAAAGCCAGCCCGGACACTATCTCCAATTAACCACCAGAAAACCGGAAATGGCGCTATTGCTCAAGTGGCAGAGTGCAAGCTTTGAGCTGAGAAGCTCAGGGACATCAGCCAGGCCCAGAGTTCAATGTCCACGACACACACACACACACACACACACACACACACACACACACACACAACACACACACATACACACACTCAGAATTATGCATTCCCAAGCAAGACTTTTTTTATTGATCCAATATACATAATGTACTGTATGATAAAATCTTTACTCACTTGTTTGAAAAGCTTCCATTTATAATTAAAATTTAGCTGTAACTCATGTAGTAACAAAAAAGGTCTATTAAAAGATAAAAATGCTAGGATATTGTTTGTTTTAGATTCAATTTAAGTATAATAAAAATACCATCCTTAAAATGCATTCTAACTAGAGTAGTACTTTTTATTTGTATATGTGGCTAATTAAATCAGTCCATGTATTTCTAGTCTGCTTAATTTAACAGGAGATAATTCAGGCCAGGGCCAGTTTAGATACAGGAGGATATTTTCAAGATTGTCTGCCACCCTAGTATTATAATGTCTAAGCACTTGATTATTCCAGATATTTGCTGTTATGTAATGTTTAAAATATTCAGTGGAATGTCCACTTACTTAAATACAGTCTAATCAAGATCATCAACCTGATTCAGAGAAAGTGTAAGAATTTGAAATAGCTCTAATGAACACGCACATTTCCAAACGTGCAACAAGCTTCCTTGTGATACAATAACATTGAATAAAAAATAAAACTTCAGAAAAGATTTCACATGAAAGCAAATTAGAATATCTTAACTACAATAATCATTGATCAGAAAGAGAAGAAAGATTTTCTAAGTGTCTTCCTGTATGGCATACCCTAATGAGAAAAAAAAGTCATGCCTGTGTTGGATAAGAAATAAAGAGAATTTATACTTATTGATCACCTGTCATGTTCTAAACACGACAGTAGTACAATATAATTTAATCTTGCAGTAGCCTTAGGAGGTAGGTATTAAAAATCTGAATTTATAGATGACAAAGTTGACATCAAAGGGGTGACAAAGCCAGGCAATAGCAGCCCTGGGTTTTGAAGTCAGCTCAATTTAATTTCAAAACCTGATCTCTGCAATAATTCTGTAAATGGAAACTGCAGAGTGTACCACATCCAGTATCCAGCATCACCAGAGAATATGGTATTCTACATAACATGAAGAAGTCAATATCATCACATTTCAGTGCCAATGTTCATTTCTTTGGCATTTGAATATGAGTTGGAAACCAGAAATGTTTGTGAAAATCATGTGTTAATATGTTCTGAGAACTGAAGGGACAGATCTGGGATAAATTTAGAACATTTCATTTACTTGTATTTATATCTTCATCTTAGACAGTTAAGACTACTTGATAGGTTTCAAACTATATACCTGCTAGGGAATTATTTTTAATTGGAAACTGGTTGCAATATATGTAACTAGTTACAGAGACTGCTCAAACATTGAGCTGGATCATATTTATAGGAGTGAAGGTAAGAGCACCAAATCACCTTCCAGTCCAATAAATACTGTTTACTAAATAAATAGCTGACATTGGAAATGTATAGGTTGGAGAAGGGCAAATAAAAAAGTACTGACATAAAATGAATAAGAGCATGGAAAATTTAATGCTGATTCTTTATGCATCTCCATTGGTCATCATTTTATTCTACTATCCTCTGAGATTTTAAAGAATAAATATCATAAATGACCATAAAATTAAAGTATTATTAAACCTATGCATAGCACTGAATTTGGTGAGCTTCCAGAGCTAGACTCTGGAGATGAAAACACATACTAAATAATATAATATTTCCTATCTCTCATTACAAATTTACCTCTCATTAATTTCATTAAACATTTCTTCCCCATTGTCAAGTAAAAATGATTTACTCAGATTTCTTAAAACATAATTTGTACCACTTAAATACTAGCAAATTAATCTCTTGTCTTTTCAGGGCATACTCCAGTTATAGTTCCTACAGTAACTAATTTCTCCAGTGTCAACTACATGGTGGGGTTGTAACAAGAGTAAGCCAGTTGATATACTATGACAATTTAAGGAAATACACCAGATTTAACATTAAGCCTGTAAGAATAGCTTATAGAAGGTCTCCCAGCTTCTCTTCTGTTTCCTTCCCTTTCCATGGTACAGGGCTAGGGTTTTTGAACTCAGGTCTTCATGCTTGCTAGGCAGACACCCTACCACATGAGCCTGCCTGCCTCTAGCCTCTCACCCCCTTTTCAGATGGGGTCTTGCTATGTACTTCAGGCTTGTGTGGAACTTGTGATGTATCTCAAGCTGTCTTCAAACTTGGGATCCTCCTGCCTCAGCCTCCTAAGGACTCAAATTATAGGTATGTCACAATATCTGAGCATCATGATCTTCTTAACAAAAGGGCATTTTTCTTTGTATGCCTACAGTGTTAAAAACAATCTTCCTCATGGCAGGACAAAGCAAGCGTTAAAGCTTAGTGTATAAATAATGTGTGAAACTCTATATTATTGCATATATCTCTTAGTGTCTCCATTTCTGTTGTGAGGACAACTAAGAAAGTTAGCTAAGATCAAACAGCTAGCAAATAGATTTTTTTTATTTGAATTCATGTCTGGCTCTTGATTTCACTATGTGATTTCCCATCCACACTCAGTCTCAATGTTATTTGTGTAGTGCTGACATCTTCATTAGTGTTCATCGCCCTACTGGTTAAATGTAGCTTTGAGCAGAAGAGTCTGAAGATCAGTAAAGATGTGATTCACAACTGTCCTGAAGACCAATTGCAGTGTTACACATAATATATAATGAGTCTGTAATTAAGAGATAAAAAGCTAAAGACAGAGACGGCCGCTGTCAATAGTAGTATCTTTTAGTGGCCTGAGTCTCTGCCTTCATTTTTTTTCCTATTGTAGACAACTGGTAAATAAAGGAAGGGGTTGAATAGCAATAGGAAAGGTAGTTTTTTGTTTTTTGTTTTTTTAATCATGAAAATACCCTTCACAAGCAGCTTTGGCTGAGTGGCATTTTGGGTATTTGCTCCTTTTCATAATGTTTATGACATTTTTATGGTTCTATAGCACTCTGTGCTTGAGGAATTTTAGAACATTAGAGCAATGCACAATGTTACCTAGGTCTAACTGTGGATTTAGTGACCAAGCCACCATTCTGAAAGAGAAGCAATGGTAGGTCTCAGCTTGAACATTCCCAGTGTGCAGGCACTTACTGTATCACTGGACAGCTATCTTATCTTAGGATAGTTTATCAAGGAAATAAATTTTCATATCAACCAAAAATCTGCAAATCCTACCACCTTCCTGAAATTATCTATTAGCCTAGCCGAAATAAGTTTATGTGGCAATATATTTTGCCAGGATGGTTCTTTGGGTCCAGAAAAAGTCCACAGCATTTATGACTATTTCTGCATAGGAGAATGGAGTATATGTGCAGTTACAGAGCTAATATCAGACTTGAACCATTAAAAATGTGGCTATTATTTTGAACCTTCCTTAGTATGCTTATTGTCTTAAGATCTAAAACAAATTTCTTCATTTCAGAAAAAAATACTATTTGACCTTTTAAAATGTTATCATTAATAAATATGGGACCCGGACAAATTTTCCATTATTCTAGGAGAGGAGCAATGGCCAAAGTATTTTGACAGGGTCTCATTTAGACTCATGCATTCTCATTTGATCACAAACATGAGTGGAATGATTCTTCTTAGCCACCTGGATGCTGGCGTCCCATTTTCCTGCACATTATAAGCACATGGAATGTTTGTCAGGCTCCACTCCATGAATGCTGATTCAGTAAAATGAGGAAGAGGAAGAAAACTTCCTTTTCCACAAGTGCTGGAAGTGACGCTGATGCAGGTGATCTGTAGGCCACACCCTGAGGAACCTTCCAGAATGTTCACAGTAGTGACAGAGAAGGTAGTTCATTTGGTTTTTGCCTCATCCAAAAAATCCAAGGATGGTAAGACCTGTAGGGTTCTTACCATTTCTCAAATATACCAACTGAAAATGTCGAAGTAAAGTTACTGGGTATGTGCTTATGTGGGTGTGTTCACTTTTTAGTAAACTCCCAACCTTTCCAGTTTCTCTTGTGCTCTATAGAGATGCTATGCCATAGATCTTGCTACAGGAGATGAGGACACATCTGATGTCAACTCTTAACCCATCCCTGTAAGCACTACCCAGCTGGTTCAGGAAGACATCAGTAGCCTTGGATTTTATTTGGTAAACACACAAGGGGGAAAGGAGGTAGAGGAGAATGGGAGTTTGTGCTGGGAGGTGAGTGTGTTCCTATCCTTCCATCTCAGACCCATGCCCAGGCTTTCCAAGTCACAGTCTGGTTTCATCACTGCTGAGAGACAGCAAAGCTTGCTTATGGAGCACTAGCATTACTTGCATCATTCACCAAGTGTATCTCGTTTTCTCAGCTCTATCTCCACAAAAACTCAAGCCAGTTCCCTGATGAGATATGTGTTTTTTTGAGACACTGCTCAGGCAAAGTGACAAAGGTCATTCAGTGAAGATGTAATTTATTTTCATCATAATTTTGATATTTTATCATGTATTTTTGTTGTCAATTGTTGGGCTTGAACTCTGGGCCTGGGCACTGTCCCTGAGCTCCTCTGCTCAATGCTACTGCACTACCACTTGAGCCATAGTGCCACTTCTGGTTTTCTGGTGGTTAATTAGAGATAAGAGTTTCATGAACTTTAATGCTGTGGCTGGCTTTGAACCAAGATCCTTAGATCTCAGCCTCCTGAGTAGCTAGGATTATAGGCATAAGTCACCTGTTCCTGGCTTATCAGGGGTTTTTGTCATTAACTGTGAGTTTAAAAAATATTGCATCAAAATATTATGTATTATTATGACCAGTGTATTGTATCTCCTTAGATTTTTAATTCCTAGGAAAGTTCCTCAAATCACCTCATCAGAATCTGGGTCCTAGTGATAACGTTCCTATAGGTTAGACTTCTTGCTAAAGAAGTCTAAACCTAATCTTATTACCTTATAATTTTTTCAACTATTTCTACTTTTTTAAACATGAACTCTACACCAGGGGCTGGTGGCTCATGCTTGTAACCTCAGCTACTCAGGAGGCTGAGATCTGAGAATCATGGTTTGAAGCCAGGCTAAGCAGTGAGACTTTTATCTCTAATTAAGCACCAAGAAGCCAGAGTAGAGCTGTGGCTCAAGTGATAGACAGCAAGCCTTGAACAAAACAAAAGACACAATTCAGGAACAGTGCCTAAGCCCTGAGTTCAAGCTCTAGGACAAGCACAAGACCACAAAACAAAACAAAAACCAAACAACATGAATTCTTGAGAACTTATGAATCACCCATAGAAGTGGAGTCAACTGTATGAATTTTTTTCTTTTTTTTGCCAACCTTGGGCTTAAGCTCAGGGTCTGAGCACTGTCCTTTGATTTTCTCAAGGCTAGAACTCTACCACTTGAGCCTCAGCACCATTTCCGGCTTTTTTCTCCGTATGTGGTACTGAGGAATTGAACCTGGGTCTTCGTGCATGCTAGGCAAGCACTCTACCACTAGGCCAAACTCCCAGCCCCTAACTCTATGACTTTTTAAGATATGTTATCTTTTGTACAAATATTACTGTTACCTTTAAGTTTATCTGATCTTACATAATCTACCAGTATTAAGCAAAAACTTGATAAAGAGGGTTTGAAATGACCGTCTTGTCTTAACTTTAGTTGCAGGGTAAAAAAGAATATATACGACAATATATTAACTAGTGATAGCAAAACCAACTCTGAGAGCTACTCTGTTAGCTTTTTTGGAATATAAGAAGGCAAGTCATACACAGTTCTTGCCAAGTGCTGCTTACAATGTAAGACTTGGTAATCAATTCCTTAGGTCAGGATAAATGGGACATTATACCAAGTGAGACACAGTGGTGTAGTAAGTCATTGAACTCAACCAGTTTGCAGTGCTTCCTCGTGAACTTGACATAAAGTTGACACTTCATTTAGTGTTAACTGACATTACAAAAAATACATGGAGAAAACTCACTATTTGCTAAGTCAATATACATAATTGATACTATTTTCAGGTCATGGTTGTTGCGTCTGAGAAAAAACGGAAATAATTCGTAGCTACTATTATTGTGATTAAACAAGACATTACTCACAGGGTTTGATAATTTTTCTGGCTGTTTCTGAAGCACATTTATTATAATACTATAGAAAAAAATTTCCTTACTTGTGGCCTCTTCATTCATTTCTTCAAGTTCACTGTTGATGCCAACATCTATGGAATTCATTATTTTGTCAATCTGTGAGAAACAAAAACCATGTAAGTGGATTATTAAATTCATTTTGAATATCACATTTAAAAATAACTTTTATGTGCCAGGATCATATGTTCTTAGGTCATGTCAATACTATAACATATAGACCAACAGGTAAATAATAAAAAGGAAATAATTATCTTTTAGATTTTTATTTAAGAAATAAATTATGCTTCCTTAAACTAGGCATGGTGGTATACAACTGTAATCTCAGTGACCTAGGAGACTAAGGTATTCTACTTGACTCTGAATCTAGCCTGGGCAAAGGTAAAAAGACTCTATTTCAAACACAAAATAAAACAAGAGGACTAGCAGCATAGCTCAAGCAGCAGAGTGCTTGCCTAGTACCTATAAAGCTCTAGGTTCAAGTCCCGGTAAAAATTAAATAACAAATCAAACTTAAGCTTTAGAAATACATTTGCATGTTCTCTGTATTACTTAGAAGGGAATTTGTGCTTAGATGAATCAGTAAACTGGGAGCTAGAAGGCTTTGCGCTCAGAAAGGGCCTGGGTTAAGGTTATGTTTTAACTAAATCGTTTGGCCAGACACAAGCTGGTTCATGGTATCCCCTTTACCAGAATATATACACGAAGGCAAGTAACTTCTTAAAGATAATATAAATGTATTAGTCTTTTCTCCAGGCAAAGGTTCTAAGAATGATTTCAAATGTATTCACAGAGGTAAAAAAAATACAAGAAATGGATGATATTTTTTTCCAATAGAGTTCGGTGTATTGATTCAGTATTAAATATTAATTGCATGACCCATATTTTTAAAAAGAAATTTCTAGCTTTGAATTTAAACGTGCCTATGTAATCTATAGCCATGGACAGTTTAATCTCTTTCTTCCTCTTATTAAGCAACCTGAGGAAGACTGCAGGTTTCAGAGACAATGAGCATTACTTAAATGTCTGTTCAACCTGAAACAGATCCAGACATACCAAGCGATTTTCCCAAATAGCTCAATTCAGACAGTCAATATCAGAGCCATATCTATTTCGAGTTCTCAGAATACTATAGTGACCTAATGTGCTTTCAAACAGAATCCAACTGGCACAATCTTTCGAAAGACAAAATGTGACAAACTAGGATAAAATATCAATAGAGACTGTGGCCCATTCTTTAAAGAAATTTAAGAAAAGTAGCAATGAATTTTGTTAATTCTTGACGTAATTCTCTCTAGGGGCAAAGAGATAATATTTCATAGTCTTACAAAGGCACTTATTTCTTAATTCTTTCTGATTAAAGATTTTGCCTTTAAGTAGAGTTTAAGTTGGAGCTAATTGCCCCTACCTGTTTTTCCTTTGTTTCTCTGATAGATATAAAAGGACAATTCTAAGTGATGTGTATTTATCACATGATTCTTGTTGAAAGGTCAGGACCACTGGCTTTATCATTAACATTAGGACAATAAGAAGCTGTTCTGAAAAATGTGATATTTTAAAGAAGGGACATGAGTCAACACAGTGTTTAACAATTATCAAAATGACACAGAGGAAAATAGCAAGATTTCTCTAGATTTGTCAGTTCTAAGGCCTGGGAGGGCGTGATCTGAATAGCATCTTATACCTCATAGCTAGCTTTACTTCTGCATGGCATAAATTTCTATGGTGACAATAGATTGCTCCCACATGTGTAGAACTGTGCTTATTTTTATAGCTGTTATGGAAGAATCATTTATTACCCATAGAACTTTTTCCCTTCCACTTGGAATTATACACATTTGTTCATTTCTATGTCTTTAGCTTCTAACAGATTTAAACAGCTGAACATCATTCCCTTAAACCTCCCTCAACTCCAACGTCTTTAAAAAAATAGCAAGAATATCTGGCCTTACTTCTTCCCACTCAGATGTGAAAGATGGTGTTCTCTCCGAATTCTCTTTAGAACTGTGCTCAGCCGTTGAAGTTTCACTCCAGTTAACTCTTGGTGCTTTCTCCTTTGAAGGGTAGGCGATGAGATCAGAATCAGATTTAGAGACATTTTTGGATAGATGCTTCTCAATCAGGGCTTTAGGCAACGACTTTATTCTTCCTAGAGTGCATGCTCTCTCCACAAATCCCCCTGTGTTCACAACCCACTGGTCCCCACTTCGGGATCCACTCCTGCTTGTTCTTGTACCAATGATGGTGTGGTTCTCTAGTTGATTGCTTCTTTTGTGAAAAATTGTTCTGCTGACCACTTTGGGTTTAATTTTCTTTACCAAAGGTTCTGGGTTCTTTTCTATTGGAGTCTGCTTAAAAGGCAAAGGACTGCATGCCAAACTGCTTTCATCTTGTCCTTCTTCGCATTGATCTCTTTTCCTATACAGATGAAATGGATTTTCAGGGGACTCACAGGCTGGAGAGGATCCATGGAGAAGGCCTGCAAATTGCCCAGGGTCATATTCTTTTGGGGGATCACTGGCTTCCTGTTCACTGGGGTTATCTGCAAAAGGAGAAAGGATGTCAGGATATGTGTTTGTAAAGAACTCTGAAAGCCATGTACCATTATGCAGTATTAGTGTATGCAACACACAGACACTCGATTTATTGCCACGTGGCAATACTCTCCTTTTAGAGAATGACCATTACTCTGTAGTGATATATATATATATATGTATATATATATATGATGAATGTATACATGATTTAAATCTCCTGGGCTACAAAAGATTTGAATGAGTGACTACATGACCTTCTCCCTTGTCAAAGCATATTTGTTCATTCAAGGAATTCAAGTATTCCATGAAATAGGATAGTCACATTAAAAGCCTCCACAGTAAATGATCATCACAGAATAGAGAGGTATCAGTCGGAAGAGTAAAAATTGCACATAATGGTAACTCTTTTACCCTGTACCCAGTCACCCACCAAAAAATTCTTGAGAGAAGTACAATTATAAGTAATTTAATGTTAGTAATCCTGATGGTATTACTTTAAACATAAAAGTAAGGATAATTCTATGCCTATTTTATGGTTTTGGCAAAAAAGAGATTTTGTTCAGGCTTACCAAGGAAACAATGCATCTGTAATATGACTAGAAATCAAGACTTGTGTAAAACTGATATTGAGCTATTATCACAAAGCTATCATTTCTTTAGATCTTTGGAATTGTAATGCAGAAAAGAAACCAAAGAAGAGCAAACATTTTCATTGCTTTAGAAAAATTTCCTAGGATAAAAAATACATTCTCCTCTGAGATTTAAAATACATTATGCTAGACAAATCAAGAATCCCTGTAAATTGGGAAGGAAGAGGGTCTTCCTTACAAAGGGCAGAATGATGGTAGCTAAAAGCCAGCCAGCATTTTCCTGTGTCTACAGAACACTGAAACACCAGGGAGTGGTGGGTGGAATAGAAAGGCAAGACAGGGAAACAGTAAATAGAAGGCAGTTAGAAGCCAGCTGAAATCCAGAAATAACTGAGTTTGGGGTTTATAAAAGGAACAATGGAGCCTAACATAGAGCACTAAGCAGAACGGTAGGGAAGGGGAAATTCCTCACCCCCCCCTCAGCAAGGGCTGCAAGCAAAAGAAGAAAGGAAAGCGTCAGAGAGCTGGGTAGGCACCTAAGCTGGCACACTGCAAAAGCAAATTTGAAGGGAGCAGAAATGGGCCCCCTGCTCTTCCCAGCTTGATGATTGGTGCATTGGAAGGAAACTTTTGAAAAACCTCTGGCTAGAGAGAGCAGAAAACCCTGAAGCTTATATATATATATCTAACCCAAAGATCTTCTCTCCATTGGAGAATCACTATGGGCCCAAGACACTGGTTGCCATGTTGTGACTTAGATTCATTTTCATATTCTATTTGGATTGGAACTGCATTGCAAAGGGAAACCGAGGGTATATGCGGTGGGGGAGTGGTAACCTGAACTCTGTAAGGGAGTTGAGTTGTGCTTGAATACAAGCTGGGTTTACAGGACAAAGAACTGAGGGGAATCAGAGATCAATCAGAAGACCATGCCTACTCCAGCCAGCACAGGCTTGGTTTGACTACTTTGTGCTTCTCTAAGAGCCTGGGAATTTTGGTGGATAATAGTTGCTGCTCAGGAGTTATACAAAGCTATCTTTTTCTTTCTTCTTTTAAATAATATTAGTTATTTTCTCTTTTTTTAGAAACCCAGTGGAAGAGTCCCCAGGGTCCCCTGGCTAAGTTGATGGTAGTAGTTTGAGGGGCACTTGTGAAATCCCCCCATTATTAGGCTTGAATATGGGAAAACACTAACAAGAATTTATCACCTAGCAGGAATGATAGTACTAAGCTCAGTCTGAAATAGTCTTTTCTAGTATTGTTTGTTTGGACTTCAGAGAGAAAAAGCATCTGGTCTCACAGGAAATAAATGGGGGGGGGAAAGCCTGCGATGAGATGGAATGGGAATCCATCCTCTTCCCTTTATCAAGATGTACCTCTTTTCTTCCCTCCCTCCCTCCCTGCCCCCTCCCTTCCTTTCTTCCTTCTTTTGGATTATTTTGTCTTTCTCTATACTTTATTTTGTTCTATTTATTGCTTATCATGTCATCTCTTATAAGTTTTACTTTCCTATCTTTCTTCTTCATGTTTTCTTTTCCCATCTCCCTTCTTATTATTTATTAATGACTTTTGGCCTAATAATTTCTAAATTCCTAGTTTATCAGACAAGTGTGATACTTCATTCCTTTTATAACCTTATTGAGTATTGTTGATGCTTTCATTTTTAAAGCTAGGTTTAAATATAAGATTTATATTAAATATTTTCATTGCTATCCACTGTCTGTCCTCTGCATACAAATGGAGATTGTAACTCCAAGAGAAGACTGCCAACTATCAAGAGACCTATTAAAAATGAACATAAGCCCAAAGTGACACGTATCCTATAAAATGGACAAAATATAATCTAGAAAAGCAAGAAATACAAAAGCTCAAGACAGTATTGTAGGTAGCAGGTAGCCATGGGTGAGGAAATGTAATGGGAATGAGAAATGGAGGATGAGATCACAAGGTCTCCGAAGGAGAACTTAACAGCCAGCCTACTTAGGTAATAGAATGTTATGAGATGGTTTGGGGGTTCTTTTGAGGGGAAGAGATACGCTTAAAAATTGGTGAAAGGATTCATTCCAGCCCGAGGTAAACCAACAAACAGTTCCTGAAATAACAGATCTTGAACTAGAGGTCAAATGAAATTTAGTAAAACTTTCACAATCTGAGCTCTCTCCCATGATCTGGTCCTGCCAGGGGACTTAATAATACTTTTGAAGTATAAGCCCATTACACTTCAATAAAAACTTGTGCTAGAGTAAAAATAATCCTCATTCCCACCCTAGAGATGACCATTTTCACTCTACACATCAGGTTATAGTTTAAAATGGTAAGCATACAAATTATAATAGAAACTTGAAAAGCCAGAAAAACAAGGAATGGATTATTGCAAGTCCCGAGTAAAAAGAAGTGACAAACAAAACTACTATTCCCAGCAAAGATTCTTTTCAAATCTATGGATAAAGAACTTCCATGATAAAGCAAAAACTGAAGTAATTCATGATCAATAAACCAGCAGTGTGTGCATATCTGACAAAGCAGACTTTGATCCAAAATTACATAGTAATAAAGTGAACAACCTATTAAGAAGATACAATGACTGCAAATATAGGCACTGAACACCTAATTTCAGTAAACAAACACTATTGGTAATAAAAGGACAGATAGGTTTAGAAACAATCATGGTAATTTCTGTCATAGAAAGATTCATCATCCAGGGGCCGGGAGTTTGGCCTAGTGGTTGAGTGCTTGCCTAGCATGCACGAAGACCCAGGTTCGATTCCTCGGTACCACATACATAGAAAAAAGCCGGAAGTGGTGCTGAGGCTCAAGTGGTAGAGCTCTAGCCTTGAGAAAGTCCAAGGCCAGTGCTCAGGCCCTGAGCTCAAGCCCAGGACTGGCAAAAAAAAAAGAAAAGAAAAGAAAGATTCATCATCCAGACACAAATTTAACAAAGAAACTTCAGATTAAACTTTACCATAGATTGAGAGGAATTAATAGACATCTAAATATTAATATTAATAGACAGCTATAGAATTTATAGGTGTCCATAGAATTCACAGATGGTTATTAATATTATAGACTCTGAAATCCACAATTTTCAGAAACCCATGCAACTTCCTCCAAAATAGATCACATTTTAGGCTATAAAGGAAATCTTACAAATACAGAAAAGTGAAATAACTTTTTCAAATCATAATAGACTAAAATATGCAACAGAAATTAAATAAGCATAGAGATGGAATATTGCAGTTCTCAATAATCAGTGCATTACTGAAACTGGGAAAGAAATTTTAAAATCCTTATGATAAAATTAAAATTAAAACAATTACTAGGAACTTCAGGTTGCAGCCATGACAGTTCTAAGAAGGAAATTAAAAGTCATGAGTGCCTGTGTTAAAAAACAAACAAACAGGGAAATCTCAAATAAATAACCTAACTAGTGGAGAGAAAGAAATAACAAAGATCGTTAGATCTTTATGTTAATCAATGAAGCAGAAAGTAAAAGGATCTAAAGAATGTAGTGGATATAACAGCTCTGGGGAGGGGTTAGTTAAAAAAAAGGAAAGATAAACAAGATTGGTAAATTTTTATTCAAACAAGCCAAAAAGGGAGATAACCCAAATTAATAAAATTAGAAATGAAAAAGGATATTATAAAAGATACCAATGATCTAGAAGGCCGAGAGTAGTTTGAAAATATATTCCAATAAATTGGAAAATCTTGAAAAAGTGAATCAACTTCTAGACATAGATGAGATACCATTGAAGAAAAATAATATAAACAATCTAAACAGACCTACAGTAAGAAATGAGGTTGAAGTATTACAATAAGAGAGAAAAGCCCAGGACTAGCTGACTCATTTCAGAATACTTTCAATTAATACCTTAATCTATGCCATAAAACAGAAAGGAAGGAACATTACCACACTCATTCTATGAGGCCAGTAGTACCCTGATACCAAAACCAGATAAGCATACACACATAGGGAAGAGAAAATTGTAGACTATTTTCCTTGATAAACATAGATTAAAAATATTCTCAGTCGGGCCGGGAGTTTAGCCTAGTGGTAGAGTGCTTGCCTAGCATGCAAGAAGACCTGGGTTTGAGTCCTCAGTACCACATACATAGAAAAAAGCTCAAGTGGTAGAGCTCTAGCCTTGAGAAAAGTCTAAGGACAGTGCCCAGGCCCTGAGTTCAAAGCCCAAGACTGGCAAAAAAAAAATATATATATATATATTCTCAGTAAAAGATCTGCACACTGAATTTACCAACATACTAAGATGATAATACATCATGATTAAGTTGGTTTCATTGTAGGCTGGTTCAACATGGTTTTTGGTCGGTCATGGGGCTTGAACTCTGGGTGTTGTCTCTAAGCTCTTCAGCTCAAGGCTAGCATTCTACCACTTGAAGCATTGTACCACTGCTAATATTATTCTAAATGGGGAAAAAATAAAAACATTTCCTTTCAAATCAGAAATAAGGCAAAGGTGTCCAATTTTTTCCTTTTATTCAATATAGTGCTTCAATTCTTTGCTAAAGCAATGAGACAAAAGAAAGAAATAAAATGGATATAAATAGGAAAGAAAGAAGTTAAATTGTTGTTTTTCAGATGATATGATCCTATACTTCAAAGATTCTAAAGTGTCTCCCAGAACTCCTTGAGGATGATCAACATTTTCATCAATATACAGAAAATAATGCATTAACCAGTACCTTTTTCTGTATACTGATAATATACATATTGAGAATGAAATCTAGAAGTTAGTACCATCAAAAATGGCCTAAAAATACTAGGAATAAGATCAGGAGTTGAAAGATCTCTGCAATAAAAACTATAAAATATTGAATAAAGGTATTAAAGCTGGGCACCGTGGCTCACTCCTGTAATCCTAGCAACTCAGGAGGCAGAGATCTGAGGATCACAGTTCAAAGCCAGCCCAGGCACTAAAGACCATGAGATTCTAATCTCCAATTAATCACTAGAAAACTGGAAGTTGGGCTGTGGCTCCAGGGGTAGCCTTGAGTTGAAGAGCTCAGGGACAGCACCCAGGCCCAGAGATAAAAGTCCCATGATCAAGACAAAAAAAAAAAAGACTTTGAGAAAGACAGAATTTCTATATTAATAGATCAGTAGAATTGATGTTGCAAAAAATGGCTCTTTTACAGATTTGATGTAATCCACATCAGATTTCAGTGTCACTCTTCACATAACTAGGAAAAAAATGCCCTAAAATTTATATGCAAGGAGGAAGAAAAAAAGAGTAACCAAAACAATTGTAAGCAAACAGATACCACAATGTCTGGTTTCAAATTATACCACAGATCCATAGTAACAAAGATAGGATGATACCGGCACAAAAAGAAAGATATTGACCAATAAAAGAATAGAGAATCCATACAGTGATTGTCGGTGACTTTAACACACCACTCTCACCTATGGACAGATCAACAAGGCAAAAACTCAACAGAGAAACCTTAGAACTGAACAACTACATAGACCTACTAGATCTAACAGACATCTGCAGAATATTCCACCCAGCAACAACACAATATACGTTTTTCTCAGCAGCACATGGAACATTTTCCAAAATAGATCACATCTTAGGCCATAAAACAAACCTGGACAGATTCAGAAACACTGAAATTATTCCATGCACACTCTCAGACCACAAAGGCATCAAACTGGAACTGAACACACATCTCCACCAACGAAAACCCTGTAACTCATGGAGACTGAACAACACATTGTTGAATCACCAATGGGTCATCGAAGAGATCAGAACAGAAATCCAACAGTTTATGAAATTTAACAGTAAGGAGCACACAAAATACCAACTCCTTTGGGACACAGCAAAGGCAGTACTCAGAGGAAAATTTATAGCGCTGAGTGCCTACAACAACAAGTTGGAAAAATTGCAAACCAACAAGTTAATGTTCCACCTTAAGCTCCTGGAAAAAGAGCAACAAACCAACCCTAATCCCAGTAGAAGAAAGCAAATAATTAAAATCAAAGCAGAATTAAATGATTTGGAATCCAAAAAAACTATAGAAAGAATCAACAAAACAAGGAGTTGGTTCTTTGAAAGAATTAACAAAATTGACAAGCCCTTAGCAAATCTTACCAAAAAAAGAAGAGAGCATATCGAAATAAACAAAATCACAGACGAAAATGGTAATATCACAACAGAAATTACCAAGATCCAGAATATCATGAGGGAATACTTCTCAAACCTTTATGCCAACAAATTTGAGAATCTAGATGAAATGGATGAATTCCTAGCCAATATTAACATACCCACACTGAACCAAGAAGAACTAAGCCAACTCAACAGGCCTATTTCAAGCTCTGAAATAGAAATGGCAATTAGAGAACTTCCACCTAAGAAAAGCCCAGGGCCAGATGGATTCACAGCTGAATTCTATAAGATCTTCAAAGCAGAGCTCATACCAATACTCCTCAAGCTCTTCAACGAAATTGAAAATGAAGGTTCCTTACTAAACTCATTCTATGAAGCCAGAATAACCCTCATCCCCAAACCAGACAGAGATTCATCAAAGAAAGAGAACTATAGACCTATTTCTTTGATGAACATCGATGCAAAACTTCTCAACAAAATACTGGCCAACCGTCTACAACAACTCATCAAAAAAATTATACACTATGATCAAACCGGATTCATCACAGGGAGGCAAATCAATTAATATAATTCAACACATCAACAGGAGCAAGGACAAAAATCACATGATTGTCTCAATAGACGCGGAAAAGGCATTTGAGAAGATCCAACACCCCTTTATGTTAAAAGCTCTGGAGAAACTAGGAATCCATGGAACATTCCTCAAGGTAATAAAGGCTGTGTATGAGAAACCTACTGCTAGTATTACACTTAATGGTGAAAATCTAAAGCCATTCCCTCTAAAATCAGGAACGAGACAAGGATGCCCACTCTCTCCACTCCTCTTTAACATAGTACTAGAATTCCTAGCCAGTGCAATAAGGCAAGAAGCAAGCATAAAGGGGATCCAAGTAGGGAAAGAGGAAATAAAACTATCCCTCTTTGCAGATGACATGATTCTGTATTTAAAGAATCCTATAGACTCTACTCCCAAGCTCCTTGAGCTGATTCAAAGCTTTGGAAGAGTAGCAGGCTATAAAATCAACCCTCAAAAATCAACTGCCTTCCTTTACGCCAACAGTGAGAGGAACGAGGCATTAATCAGGAAAGCAACTCCTTTCACAATAGCCTCAAAGAAAATAAAGTACCTAGGAATTAGCTTAACTAAGAATGTAAAGGACCTTTTTGACGAAAACTTTAAAACCCTAAAAAAGGAAATTAAAGCAGAACTAAGGAAATGGAAAAACCTCCCATGCTCCTGGATTGGAAGAATCAACATTGTGAAAATGACAATCTTGCCAAGAGCTATCTACAAATTCAATGCAATACCCATCAACATCCCAATGTCATTCTTTAAAGAAATAGAAGAGGCAATCCAAAATTTCATATGGAATAATAAAAGACCCCATATAGCAAAAACACTTCTTAGCAGAAAGAACAGCGCTGGAGGAATTTCAATTCCAAACTTTAGACTCTATTACAGAGCTATAATTCTCAAAACAGCTTGGTACTGGCACAGGAACAGGCCTGAAGACCAATGGAATAGAACTGAGGACCCAGATATTAAACCACAGACCTATGGCCACCTAATCTTTGACAAGGGAGCCAAAAAAATAGAATGGAAGAAAGACAGCCTCTTCAACAAGTTGTGCTGGCAGAACTGGTTAAGCACCTGCAGAAAACTAAAGCTGGATCCTTCTTTGTCACCTTGCACTAGAATTAACTCCAAATGGATCAAAGACCTGGAGGTAAAAGCTGACACACTGAAAACTTTACAGGAAGGAATAGGAGATACACTAGACCTCCTTGGCACAGGTCGAAACTTTCTTAATAAGGACCAAGAATCACAACAAATCAGAGAAAGGCTGGATAAGTGGGACTGCATTAAACTGCAGAGCTTTTGTCTGGCAAAGGACATAGCTAATAAACTAATCAGGAAGCCTACAGAGTGGGAGAAGATCTTCACCAACCAAACAACAGACAAAGGTCTCATATCTAAAATATATCAACAACTCAAAAAATTGAATCACTCCAAAACTAACCTCCAAAGTAACAACCATCCCATTAAAAAATGGGCCAAAGACTTAAAGAGAGTCTTCTCTGAAGAAGAAACAAAAATGGCCTATAGACACATGAAGAAATGCTCAACATCTCTGGTCATAAAAGAAATGCAAATCAAAACAACACTAAGATTCCACCTCACTCCAGTTAGAATGGCCATGATCAAGAAATCCACAACAGATGCTTGAGGAGATGTGGCCAAGAAGGATCACTACTACACTGTTGGTGGGAGTGCAAACTCATTCAACCACTATAGAAAGCAGTATAGCAGTTCCTCAAAAGACTAAACATAGAGCTCAACTATGACCCAGCAATTTCACTACCTGGAATTTATCTAATTGTCCAGAAACAAGGATATACTAAATCCACTAGCACAGTGATGTTCATTGCAGCACTGTTTAGCATAGCAAAGATATGGATCCAACCCAGATGCCCCTCAGTTGATGAGTGGATCAACAAGATGTGGTATTTATACACAATGGAATTCTATGCTGCTGTCAGAAAGAATGACATCGACCCATTTGTTAGGAAATGGAAAGACTTAGAAGAAAAAATCATATTAAGTGAAGTAAGCCAGACTCAAAGGAACTTAGGCTCAATGGTTTCCCTCATTCGTCATAATCAGTAGAAACCTTGGGCTCTACTAGCAGAGATTTGCAATAGAGCAAAATCTTGATACATAAGGCCATATAATGTGAAGCTAATTGAAAGGACCTCCAGGATAGTGAAACAAAAGCCATATAATGAATGATTGTTGTCCTTAATGTACTATGTTGTCTCTCATCTCCTTTGCTGTCCCTTGGTTATCTCATATTGGTATAGTATCTCACTTTGTTATCTGATATATTGAATTTATTTGTATTGGATATTTGAAATTTGATAGGGAAGGGGGGAAAACCAAGACGGGTGGGGGGTGTGTGGGGGGGAAAATGGGTACCAAGACATGTGAAAGGGTATCAATGTATGTGAATTAATGCACCTTCTATCTGGCAAATATCATGTAACCCTTTTACTAATTACAATAAAAAAATTAAACAAAACAAAACAAAAAAAAGAATAGAGAATCCAGAAAGAAACCTATGCATCTGCTTCACTAATCATACAACGGACAAATTCCTCATATCTAAAATATATCAACAGCTCAAAAAAATTGAATCACTCCAAAAACTAATCTCCAAAGAAACAGCCATTCTATTAAAATTTGGGCCAAAGACTTAAAAGAGAGTCTTCTCTGAAGAAGAAATAAGAATGGCCTATAGACACATGAAGAAATGTTTCACATTTCTGGCCATAAAAGAAATGCAAATCAAAACGATTTTGCAGTTAGAAACAAAAGGCGTATAACAAGTAGTTGTTGTCCTTAATGTACTATATTATCTCTCATCTCTTTTGCTGTCCCTTGGTGGTCTCATAGTGTTACAGTATTTCTCCTTGTTATCTGATATATTGTATATAAGCGTATTTGGTTAGTTGAAATCGGATAGGGAAGGGGGGGGAAACAAGATGAGGGGTAGGAGTGGGGGAAGAGAAATGGGGACCAAGACATGAGAAAGGGTATCAGTGTATGTGAAGTAATGCACCCTCAATCTGTTGAATACAATGTAGCCCTTCTATTAATTACAAAAAATATGGAAAAAAGAAACCTGTACATCTAAAACTATCTAATTTTTGACAAAGGAACCCAAAACATACATTGGAAGGAAAAACAGCCTTTTCAAAAATGATGTTGGGAAAACTGGCATTATATGTAGAAGACAAACTAGATTCCCATCTCCTACCCTATATGAGAATTTATTCAAAAATGGATGAAATAGAACCTGGAAGTTTCAACCTACTACAGGAAAACACAAGAAAAATGCTTCCAAACATATGGCTTTCTGAATAGGACTCCAAGAGCTCAGGAATTAATGGTAAGAACTGCCAAGTGAGATTGCTCAGTAAAATTACCAGAGTGGAGACAGAACTTAGATGATGGGAGGAATTTGTTTTTGTCAGCTATTCATTGTGCAAGAGATTAATATCCAGGATATATAGCTTTCAAAAAATAAACTCAAAAAAATAGCCCAATCAGCAAATGGTTAAATAAATTGAACAGACAGTTCTCAAAAGAACAATTGGCCATTAAATCTGTACATAAAAATGTTTAACATCTGTGAACTTCATAACTTTGTAAAGCAAGGAATAAAGCAAATATGAGGAGTATAAAGTACTTTTACTAAAAAAATTTTAACATCTTTAAACATCAGATTTTAACACCTATTAATATAGAAATTATATTACTAAAACAAAACAAAATAAAAATAACAATTTAGGACTGATTTTACCATGAGAACAAGTAAGGAGGCTTCTATTTGTCACTATTTTCAGAATCTTGGAAAAGTGTACCAAGAACATTACAGCTTTATTTCTTCGGCCTATGTATTACTTCTTAAAGTTAAACTAACAGAATAGGGAATAAGATCAGGCATTTTCTTTCTTCTTCCTAGTTGACTGGATCACCCATAGTGCTTTATAAGATAAACAAGTGTGTGCTGAGGGCAAAAGTGGTAAGCAATGGTAAGAAGGAGGTATTCTGAAATAAGGTAGTTAAAACTTTACTTTGAAAATTGCTGAAGGCTAAAGGGGTTGAGTTTGCATTTGAAAGGAAAATTGAAGGGTCTTAACATTATCAGGAAAAAAGATGAGATAAATACCTATCAAAAAAGGTTTCTGTAATTAAAGATAGTAAAAATATTTAAAAGAGGATTCCTGACCATGTTCATTGTCTAGAATAATGAGAACTTTAGGGATATTACATTGTTTAAATTTTCTGTGAATAATATCATCACGCTACAACTTCCTCTGTGTTTTGACAAAAATGGCTATAATTACAAATTGAAAATGCTTCATATTGTCCAATTCCTCTAGTCACAAGTTGTTACCTAAGCAAAAGAGAATTTAGTTGCCAGTTTATTAGAGTTTTGAATAACATCAGGATAGTTGGAATCATTTTTGCCTAATGTGGTAAATTATGCCTGCTGTCTCAATGGCCAAATTGTAAAGGTTACTCAAAGAAAAAAATTATAAGCCTGGAAAACTTGTGTGAAGATGGAGTGTGGTCAGTCTGCTCATAGCTCCATGTAACCACACTCTTCCTTACATCTCGTTTTCCCTCTTAATTCCCACTGTGGCCAAGTGCAACAGCAAGAATGATAGAAACATATTTGAAAGTCACTTGTGCAGTTGATCTGTTGCTCTTTGAACCTTGCCATATAGGAACCACTCAGGCTGGACTGGCATATTTGTTTGCTTGAAAAATGTAGGTTTTATTATTCCCTAGGTATGATGAAGCTATAGTCACAAAAGCAATGGCCACTGAAGAAAAACAAGGACTGCTTTAGCCCCAAAATCTAAACAGAAGGGCTCACCACATAATGTACAGGGGATGGTGGGAGGGAACCAGTAACAAGCTGAGATAAACAGGAGGTAGAGGGAGTAAGGAGAGACCATCAGAGAAGAGCCTTTATTGATAGTTTCTGTGGGAAACAGGCAGAGCAGAGATAGGTAGATTTAAGATTGATTAGTGTGAGTAATTTCTGGAACATAAAGACCATCCCTTGGTAGTCAGTGCAGGTGAATCATAGCCTAGAATATGAAGCCTGCTAAAGAAGGTGGTTAGGGGTACGGACTCTGGATTGGAAGAGCACGTGTGAAAGACATGATTATAGGTGAGCTTTCACAGTTTCTGGCAATTAATGGCAGTCCCTAAAGGATCAGTAAAAGCTCAAGATGACACAGCATATAAACAAAATTAAGAAATATCTCAATGAAATCATCTAAGACCAACCAACATCAGGCTGATCTGTCTACTGACCAGGATGCATCGTGAGCATGCTCAGATGAGCTGAGGTGACCCAGACCAGAATATATATATATATATATATATATATATATGTATATATATATATATAATATGCCCTAAAATAAGGGCTAAAGAAGAGCTAAAATAAGGGCTATTAAGTTTGAGGTCATTTGTTATGTGTTAACAGACAACTAATTGCCAAGTCCTAAAGAATGGATACATTCCTTAGAAGAAATAAGTCATAATGTTGATGCTTTTGCCTTGGGAAAATCATGAGAATAATAGCATATATCAAAAAGTTGTGAACATTAAATAAGGTAATACATGTGTCTTAGTTCATTTGAGCTGCTGCAGTAAATGTTATAAACTTGGTAGCTTATAAATAATTTTTTATTTCTCATAACTCTAAGGTTCTGAGGACCAAAGATCATGGCACCAGCAGATCTGGTGTCAGATGAGGACCTGCTTCTAATTTATACACTACCTTAACTGATCGATGGGATAAAGGAGCTGTTGGGTTCTCTCTCTCTTATTCTTCCTACTCCTCTTCCCCGCCCCCACCCCCATAGATTTGTATTCAGGGCCTTGTTCTTGCTCAGTTTGCCTGCTCAGCTGGAGCTCTACCACCTGAAATCTGCTATTTGCTGCTTATTTCAAAAAAGGAATCTAGTAGATTTCTCTGCCAAGGTTGGTTTTGACCCTTGCTCCTCCAAATCTCTGCCTTTTGAATGGTCAAGGTTAGGTGTGAGCCATTTTCTTTTGTAAGGGCCACTAATCACGCCCATGAAAGCCTCATGAGGTACTAACTCCTAATGCCATTACATTGCAGGTTAGGATTTGAACAGATGTATTTATGAGGATACAAACATTTGGAGCATAGCAAGAAGTAAAACAGTTGAAGCATAGGATAACAGAAATATACCAAATGTAACAAAAATATAAATTTAGATTATTCCATTTGAAAAAAAAATGTATTAACTGATTTCTTCGTCCCTCCTTCCCTCCCTTCCTTGCTTCCCTCCTGCCTTCCTGCCTTTTTCTCGGTTGTGGGGCTTGAACTCTGACCTGGGCATTGTCCCTGAGCTCTTCAGCCCCTAACCCTGGAGCCACAGTGCCACTTCCAGTTTTCTACTGGTTAATTGAAGATAAAGAATCTCATGTTCTTTAGGGCTGGCTTTGAACCATGACCTGAACCCCAATAATGATTGTTATTTTGACAGAATTTTACTCCTTTGTTTGTGTTCATGTTTTGAAAAGTACACGTTGGCAAGATTGTGCATTTGTTATTTCTTTAGATGAAATGGAGGCATGCTATAGAGATTATACTTGCCTCATTTAATTTCACATTTCTTTTTTTTTTTTTTTTTGCCAGTCCTGGGCTTGAGCTCAGGGCCTGAGCACTGTCCTTGGACTTTCTCAAGGCTAGAGCTCTACCCCTTGAGCCTCAGCACCACTTCCAGCTTTTTTCTATGTATGTGGTACCAAGGAATCGAACCTGGGTCTTCGTGCATGCTAGGCAAGCACTTTAACCACTAGGCCAAACTCCCAGCCCCCTTAACAAAGCTAAACTTCAAGTATCATGATACTTGAAATTGGATGGGCAAAAGCATATGGTGCTATCAGGTAAACAAACCAAAGCAAAAAGATTGAAGGTAGCACAAGTCCCTGAGTTCAAACCTTAGTACTACAAAATATAAAAGGATAATGTGAGTTCTAAGTCATGGAACTGAAACAAGAGCTGACCATCCAATTCCTTTCTCTTTTTGTTCCATGACAATTTTGTCCTGATGTCATTAGATAAGGAAGAGCGAGATGCTATCCACACCTAAGTGGGGAGGAGGGTTTGCAAAGGCCCTGAGTTGGATAACAGAGGGTGAGCACAGCAGTAGTTTTTTGGAGGCAACCTAGCACAGCATGCTAGAGGCCAGCCAGAGTAGGGAGGTATTCACTTGACGGAGTGGCCCAGGTTGGAGGGTCAGAACCCAAGAGCAGCCTATCATGTTTAGTATGGAATATCAAAGCCTTCTTAGGGAAAGCAAGTTTTTCACAGGTGGGAATAACTTGCTTTGAAGTGGCAGTCTCAGCAGAGATGAGCGAAGTGTTTTCACAGAGGAAAAAGTCTATCCACATCTCTATCAGGGTGAGAAAAATGTTGAGTGGGATGGTAGTAGATATGGGAAACTGGAAATTTCAGAGCTATTGAGCAAATAAAAAAAACTACATTAAGAGTAGTGGTCTATTTTGTAAAGAGATGGAAAGTCTTAGAAAAAAGTATGTTAAGTGAAGTAAGCCCAGAGAGACAAAGGATCCATGTTTTATATGCGGAACCTAGATTTAGCTTACAAACCTATAAGTAAATACACCAGGTAGTATACAAGTGTATACAAATGTATTAACTGAAATACAACAGATTCAAGAGAGATCTAAAATAATGTAAATCCTTAGAAAGCCAAAGTCAAAGTTCAGCAAAATAAAACACTAGGAAGCAGGTACTAGAAAAGGGTGGGAGGGACCAAGGAGAAAGAGTAGATGAAGAGAGGGGAAAATGCAACTAAAAGTTCAATGTCTATCTTACAAAATAAGAAGAGAAAAGTGACATTGATCAAGACATATTATATTCATAAACTGTTTTGTTAAATGACAATTCCTTTGTACAACTACTTACAGATAATAATAAAGCATATTTTGTCAGACGTGGGGCTTAAAATCAGGGCCTGGGCATTGTTCCTGAACTTTTTTGCTCAAAGCTAGAGCTCTACCACTGAGCCACAAGTCCACTTCCAGTTTTCTAGTGGTTAATTGGAGATAAGAGTCTCATAAACTTTCCTACCAGGGCTGGCTTAGAACTGTGATCGTCATATTTCAGCCTCCTGAGTAGTTAGGATTAAAGGTATGAGTCACCAGCGTCCAGCTAAAGAAAATATTTAAAAGATTAATGAGAGCCAGTTTTCTCAGTTTAAGGAAATTACTACAAATATAAAGGGGGATAGAGATGTGTGATATGTTGGAATGGGTGATAATTAAGTTTTCAGGGTAGACATATATATATATATATTTATAGAAGTATATTACTTAACTATCCATTGACAGGGCTTGAGAAACTAAGATCTAGATTTTGGTTTTGAAATGTATTTAATGAATATAAACAGAAATCAATTAAAATGATTGAGATTAGGGATATTATAAGCATAGTCTGAGATGAGTCTGGAACATCTTGCATCAGAAAGAAAAATTCTCAAACATTGTGGGTATATGTTAATAGGACAGAGATTCTGGCTTGAGTTGCTTTCCACCGGTTAGGTGTGCCTGTGTGTGTGTGTTCGTGTGTGCCTGTGAGAGACAGACAGACATACAGGCAGAGACAGAGACAAAGACACAGAGAGATTTTGAGGGTTTTATTTGGGATGGAAAATTTACATGCACTCAAATTGCCTCCACCACAAAATATTATTTATTTCAAAAAGAAAAAGAATAACACCATAGTGGAGAAATCTTGCATATACTACTTCACTCAAATAATCAAGACATTTATCATCCATAAGAGAACATACCAGAAACATATTGCACTTGACAGATTGCAATGAAAAAATCAAAAAGAATCATTTCTGGATTTTCCTGCTAAAGACATATAACCCAAATCTAGTCATGAAGAAATATGTTTGTGGGACTATCTACCCACACAACTGTCCTATAATGTTCAAAACTGTGAAGGTGAAAGTCATGAAGGTCAAGGTTAGGTAAAGGCACTGCTCCTGAAAAAAGGAAACTAAAAAGACACTGTGATTAAATGTAACATGTGTCCCGAAATAGATCCATTCTTAAAACTATTATTAAAGAAAAGCTAACTAAACTTGACTGAGTCCTGAGAAACACTTAATAGTAATCTATTAATCTTAATTTCCTGATTTGATTGCATTGCGGTTGTTATAAGAATGTTCTTGATAGTAGAAAATGCTTACTGAAGTAATAGTTTCCAACATGAAGCCCATGGATTCCTGAAGACTCCAAGTTTCCAAAAGCTAAGCATAATCTTAGGCTAATACCAAAACACTCTTAGCCCTTTTCGTTCTTAGTATCTCAGGACATAGTGGGGTTGTTCAGAATTTATCTGATGTGCTTCCGTATTGGAAATTTGAGATGCCTTTCCATCTTCATTGGGGAATTGGCACACTATCATTTCTTGTTGAAAGGACAAAGTCTTAAGTTGAACACAGAAGGAAATGGAGGATATAAATGTCACTTATATCCTTGCACTGCAGTGTGAAGAACCACGAACAGGAATCTCATCTGAGTAAATCTCCCAGTAATGCCAACAGAATGGCCCTAACTCGACCAGCTTCAAAGGAATGTGTGGAAAGGTATTATTAATTAAGTCAAACGTGTTCCCTTCTAAGGTTGCTGTTAATTTTAATCTTTTAGATGTTGAGTTTATATCTAGTGTTTTTCTGCACCTGTTGGTTATGTAATTTTCATTCTTTAATCTGTTAGTGTGAATGACATTTCTACATTTTAAAATGTTACACATTAAATATTAATGGGATAGTAACAGAAAAAACTCAATGTGGACATAATGAACTTTAAAATTGTCTTTTTATATCCTTGTACTTCCAGCTTTTTCTGTGTATGTGGTACTGAGGACTTGAACCCGGGTCTTTGTGCATGCTAGGCTAGCATTCTTATGACTACGCCACACTTCCAGCACTCATTTTCCTTTTTAAAGGAATCCTTGAGATTTTCTTTTAGTAAACATTCTCAATTTCCAACTATGAATGTCTTCATATTTTGCTGTGTCCTCTATCATTTCCTTCTCATGGCTGTCATTATATCGGCTTTTCTTATGAGCCATTCATCCTTTCTCTTTGAAAAATCTTCCTTTGAAAAGCTTCCATGTGTCTTTCAATCTCACAATCACATGTCTTGAAATGGATTCCTTTTTAATCTGTCCTTCTTGGAATATAGTATATTTCTGAGGCATATGAACTTAGTTTTTTAAAATCAATACAGGAAAAAGATCTGTCCACTATTTTTTTCTTCTATGTTTTCTTCATTGTTTACCTTGAATACTTTTTCTTTTCTTTTCTTTTTTTGGTGGGTCATGGGGCTTGAACTCTGGGCGTGGGCACTGTTCCTGAGCTCAAGGCTACTGCCCTACCCCTTCGGCACAGTCCCACTTCCCTTTTTTCTAGTGATTAATTGGAGACAAGAATCTCATGTTCTTTAGGCTCTTTAGTGCCAGGGCTGGATTTGAACTATGATCCTCAGATCTCAGCCTCCTGAGTAGCTAGGATTACAGGTGTGAGCTACCATACCCGGTTACCCTGAATTCTTTACTCCCAATAGACAAATGTTTTTTATTCCATCCTTCATATCTGTTCATTTCTTCCATTTTTCTTCCTTTTTGATCCTTTGGGATACACTCTAGACTATAGGAATTTAAATAGCTTCTAATTTATCATTTAATTCATCAAAATTTTCTTTCTCCATATATAGTCTATTTATTTGTTAGTCCATTTGTTGTAGAGTGCTGAGAATAATTTCAAGTGTTACATTTTTCAGATCCACTGTGCCATATTTTTTCATTTGTCTGCCATTTGTTGCTAGCTGTTGTTTTTTTACTTATCTTCATGATTAAACAGTTCCTTAAACATTTTGTGTATACAATAGTAGCTCTATATCCTGTTTCAGAAACAATATTTAGATAGTCACTGGAGACTAAGTACATGCTATTTTTGTTGATGCCTACTTACAGTAGTTTGCTTTTCAAGGTACTCAAAAATTATTCATGTTTGGGCTATAGGCATGCAATTCAATGATAGAACGCTTGCTAGCATGCAAAAGAAGCCCTAAAACTGATTCTTAGCACTCCATGAGGAAGATAATTTATGACAAAATCCTCATTTCAATCTGTGGAAGCTTGTCAATCTAGGGGAAGATTCCTACAGAAATAATTTAGTTCCCCTTCAGCTTCCCTGGATGTTCTTGGCTCAGTCTGCCCAACATTACCACTGACCCCAGGAACCATGTCCTGAGAAATAGCGCTATCATTAACATCTCAGTCAGAACAACCCTGACCCTCCTGTCTTCTAGCATATGTTTCTTTATAGAGTAAGGGTTGTTATAGTAGGAATGTCTCAAAGAAGATTTCCTATTTAGAGTGTTAGAGGGTTTTTTTGTCCTGCTGTAAAATAAAAATCTTAGAACACATAGATTGGCATATTACTTTAAGCATATTAGTGTTAATATAAAATGGTGTATTCATAAAAATTTCATATGAAAATTCTAAAATTTATTAGAATCTCCAAGTTTATAATGTGACTCTTTAAAGGGAAGCCTTATTGATAGAACAGATTATTCTGCCATACAAACTTATAGGTTATATTGTTGTACAAGTCAACAAAATATAGTTTCTGTGATTTAAACAAAAAGCTTACAAATTGCAGATCTTTTCCAGCTATATATTAGATAAGATTTTAATAACCAGAATATACAAGAGCTCAAAATCCCCCCAAAAAATCAACAACCTAAATAATATGTGGACATAGAAGGTAGACAGACATTTCTCAGAGAAGAAATACATATGTCTACATATGAATAGATGCTCAACACCTTTGGTCATAAAGGAAATGGAATTCAAAACAACATCGAGATTCTGTCCCACTCCAGTAAGAATGACCATTCTCAAGAATATGAACAGCAATAAAGGCTGGTAAGGATGTTGGGGGAAGATACCTTAATACACTGTTGGGAATATAAGCTAGTCCGGTCTCAATAGAATAAATATGGATATTCCTCAAAAAATTAAACCTAAAGTTATCCTATGATCCAGCAATACCATTCTTAGGCATTTATCCAAAAGACTGTATGTCAAGTTACAACAAAGGTACCTGGCAAACCCATGTTCATCACAACACAGTTCACAACAGCCATGTTATAGAAAGGGGCCAAGATACCCAATAATGGATAAATGGATCAAAAGATGTGGTACACAATGGAATTTTATGCAGCCATTCAGAAGAATGAAATTGTGTCATTATCAGGGATAAGGTTTGATTTGGAAACCATTATACTGAGAAAAGTAAGCCAGGCCCAGAAAAACAAAAATGATGCATGTTTCCTCATATATGTAGATCTTAGATCCAAAATACTGCCTCCTATAAAATCATACATAGAGGCATATGCTTATATACATTTTTTAAATGACTACAACATATACAAAAGTGAATCCTCATGCAGTAAACATTTGGTATGATCAATAGCTTAACAAATGTGTGTCAAAAACTGAAATGAGAATTTAAGAGAAGGGTAATGAGAGGGAGGATAGATGAATGAAAAAGGGAATGTGAAATACAGCCAGATACTAATACATGTACATAATAAAGGAAGTGGTGTAGTGGAAAGACCCCCATCCAGTTGGCAGAGCCCACCAAGTCGTCTTGAGTGACAGAGCCCACCGGAACAAAGTCGTTAGCGAAAAGCAACTTTATTGAGGAGGTCCCTATACCGACTGGCCAGGGTCGCAGCACGCAGGCTCAGGAGCTGAATACTGCCACGCTGAACAGCCCACAGGCTAGGGTTTTTAAAGGCAAAATCTATGCTTCATGCACAGGTGACCAGTGGGACTGTAACACACACAAAGGGTTATACAGGCAGACAGACCACACACAGGTGGCCAGGAGGTTACAGTTTGTCTCATAATGGCTGTTCAGCCTATCACTGGGCAAACAGTGTGAAGACAGACCCTTAACTTAATTTTTCCGGCCCCATTGCCTATTTCAAATGGGACATGTGAAATATGTTTAGGGGAGGGAACACACAGCATGGGGGAGGAAGGGAAGGGTAATTCTGAACAGAAACCATTGGACACTATCGTTTATTTATCCTGTTCTTTTATCATCCATTGAAATTATGTGTTCTGGTTAACATGTTCTGTTTTTTACCAACTATGAAAAATATTTTTTTTCTCTCACTTCATGTTGAGACAGAAATGAAGCAGCTATATAGAATTTCCTTAATGCACCAAGATCAACATGAATTAAAGTTTCCTAAAGTATGTGAACTTAATTTAAGTGAATTCCAATTCCATGCCAAAGAATGTATTTCAAACATTACAGAGGCCAAGAGTTCTTTCTAGCGAAGGGGAAATTAAGAGTTACTCTGTGCTCTCTACATTCAAGGAGAACAATCTCACTGAATCAACACATCAGCCTTTGAAATCAGTGTCATTATGATATTGGAGTAATTGCTGAAGATTCACAGCTAGTGAACAGAGGAGCTGGTACAGGCTACAATTCTGCCTGCCTTTTCTGTTTTATTACAAGGCTTTGTGTCTTATTGTTTATCCCACAACTTCCTATGCCATTAACACAGTGTGCCATCAGAGTTTGAAAATCATCTCCTGGGCCCCTTTCCATGTATTAGAAGTGACCTTTGGTTCTTTTTTTATTCTTTTCTGACTACACAATTAAGTCCGAAGATACCTGCTGTGTATAGATGCTAAATGGCATCACATAAACACATAATAAAATCTCCTCCTATAAATAGTAAGCTCAATAACTATCTTTCTGAAAATGCATGCAGGTAAGACCTATTGTTTCTTGATCTTTTAGCCCCACTGCCAAACTTAGCATTTTAATACAGGAGCTGGAGGATGCTGGGCTCCTGGCAGCTCTTGGACCAGAACAGACCATGTAGTTTGGCTCCGATTTCAAACATTTATACTCTTTTCTCTTGCTCCCTTTGCTCAGTATAGGAGAGAGGCTATCAGCCAATTTCCTCACCGTTTATAGCAAATCCCACAGCTCCCTCATTTCCAGCGGCTCAGCTGCCTGGGCAGACTGTATTACTAAATTATTGTATCTTTTTGGTAGAGTGCCTGATCTATCTTGGCATGTGTTTTGCATTGAAAGAAGCTCCTGTTGGAGGATAGGAAGTGAGCTGCTCTCACCCTTCCCCCGTGCCTTCCTTGGTTACCCTCTACCACTAACCTCTTTGTTCCCCCAGTTTAAGCCAAGCTCTTGGAGGCAGTTTCTCATCTCTCTTCCGCCCCATAGGGAGTTAGTGATTTCAAAGAGAGTTCTGTGCAAGGAGTAATTCCCAGAGCCTGGAGCCAGATGAATAAATGGCCTGCAGTGAATAACTACTTTTGGAACCAAGCAGTTTTGTTTTCCTCTCACCAAAATGTATTTCTTTGTAATACTGAAGTCACTATAACCATGTATTTTTCCCAAACAGAAGAGACTGTATTGGGAGAAGAGCCGGAAGGAGCCCTTTATTGCAGGTTGCTGTTTCTAAGAGTGGTGGTTCTTCCACTTACTTTCTTTAAAAAAAAAAAAAAACAACCCAACTATTTTTATACTAGAGCAACTGGCTATGAATGGAAAATAAACGAATGTTGAAATAAACAGAAAAAGTAGATCTATCATCTTTAAATAAAAGGTATTTTCACAATATTAAAAGGATGAACTTGGTTTTTAATTACTCGAAAATGAATAATCTCAATTTTCAAGAGGCATACCTTGAATTTGAGCTCAGTCACTTAACTATCCTTAATTAAAGCTCTGAGAATGCAATACATTAAAATGCTTCATTCCTATGAGCATTCTACTCCTGTAAGCAATGAGCACCTAGATTGTTTTCCCATGCATTCCATCAGATATGTCAGCTCAAAAGAGTTAGACATCAAAAGTGTAATCCTATTAACAAGACACACCACAGATATACAAATATGTTAAAAATTAGTGAATTGTGTTTGACATCAGCACTGCTGTTGCTATGGTAAGAATTTTGAATGTAAGAAAGTTCTCTGTAAGGGTTTGGTCCTGTAACCAAGGCAATGGTGAATGATGCTCAACTCGGCTAATTTAATCCAAAGAGAACTAGATGTGTTTCAAATGTCTGTACTATGGCTTAGAAAATGGATCATTTATTGCTATCTTTTTCATGGCCTCTCAACTAGTTAAAGAAGGTTATCATGAAAATAGTTTCAGAGAGCCCAGTGAAGGATCTACACATTTAGCTACGTTTTTCACGATCCTGGAAGCTGTAGAGATCAACTTTAAGTCAAGTGCTGGTGAATGGAATATTCATTCAGTAAAATACTTCACAGCAATTTTCAGGTGTGTGGGGGGGAATCATGTAATTTTCCATGGATGAAAAAAGATGAAATGCAATCAAGTCACAATTTCTACCACTTTAACATAGAAAAGGAAAAATTCACTTAAAGCAAGAAAATATGCAAATCAGGATTTCAGTTCCACAAAAGAGAAGCAATCCTAATTCTTCTCTTAGTTGTATAAAATGTACTCCAGATATGCTGAGTCCATATCTCTTTCTCCATACATTCTCATCAAGGTCAACAAGATCTCCACATTGCTAAAATGGACTTTCTAGATCTTCATTATATGTAATCCATTACCTTGTAATTTATACAGATTGTTGGCCCTCATAGAAGAAATGTTCTAATCTTGCTCCCTAGGTAACTATATTCTTGTAGTTTTCATCCCACTTTTCAGGCTCCTCATCTCATTCTCCTTTGTTTATTCTTCTTCACATTCCCAAAGTTTACTCATTCAAGAATGCAATGAGCATTTGCCAGGTGCCTTTGTTGGCAATCTCATGTGTGGTCTTTGGGGTATATGTGCAAGAATGGAATCATTGGATCATAGGATAACTCTAGGGTTTATTTTCTGAGGAATCTCTGTTCTGATTTCCATTGTGGTTGTATTAAGTTATCCCCCCCACCAGTGCATTAATACCCCTTCTTCTCCATATCCTCATCAGCAATTTTTGTTGTTTCTATTCTTGATGATGGCCATTCTTACTGGAGTGAAATAGAATTTCAGTGTTTTGATTTCCATTTGCTTATGAGCAGAAATATTGAGTCTTTTGTCATGTATTCATTGGCTACATGTATTTTTTTCCTCTGAGAAATGTGTGTGTAGGTTCTTTGTTCACTTACTTATTAGGGTGTTGGTTGCTACACCAATCTGGGATATGATCATATTTTATAGGTGAGAGCTTAATGCTCAGATAGTATTTTCTCAGTGTTATATAATAATTGAGTGGCAGAGAAGCATTTGAACAAGGTGTTCACGCTCTTGACTGCTAAGCCATCTGCATTCCTAAAATGAGAAAATTAGCATACATGTCATCTGTATTCTCGAAGTATCCTGTGTATGTCCATGCCCAATTTATATTAATCTGTTGGTTTAAAATTTTAATTTTATTCTGTAGTGTTTATACTGTATGATTACATATTCTATATCTTCTCTTTTAGTCTTTTTGCATGTGTATAATGTTAAAATTGTATTTAAAATAATTTGCAGACACATTTTAGATTTTGAAATTTTCACTTCTCATTTCAGAATATTTTATTCTAATTCATTTCTTGCTGCTTCTTGAGAATTGTATTATTATTCATCCCTTGATCACATGAAATATATCTTGGGACAATCAAGTTAAAAGACAGGTTGTATTGCAAAATGCATAACTTACTTCCTAAAATATTTCACAAATGTGGTCAGGCATACAATTGTGGAGTCTAAAGTTCTAATATATTTCCTTAAATATGCTGTACCTATTTTTCTTATGTCTACTGATTGCTGAGAGCTGAAGAGTATCTGATAGCAGATAAGTTTTTTTCTTTTGTAAATAACTGTTTTTGTTACATTAATTTCTTGTAGATATTTGCAGGATATTTTCTTACTCTTGAAATGATAAGTGTTTAAAATGGCCCAGAGTCTTTCAGAATTTTTGCTTATATTCAGTATTCATGTTTTATTATTTCATATATTCTTTAGAACAAACATGTTTTTATTTATATTTTCATCCCCTTGAGTCCCCTATCATATGCATATTAAATCTTTTTGATTTCTTCTGAATTTTTAATATTATCTTTTCTATTTTATCTCTTCTAAACATTTCTTTGGTCTACTTACTGGCTTGAGTTAATCTTTCACTTCACTAAATCGGGCTTCTCGCAATCCAATATATTTTTTTCTTTGACTATAGTTGTTTGTTTTGTTTTGTTTTTGCTAGACCTAGGGCTTGAACTCAGGGTCTTAGCACTATCCTTGAGCTTTCTCAAGGTTAACACTCTTCCACTTGAGCCACAGCACTACTTCTAGCTTTTTTGTTTATGTGGTACTGAGGAATTGAACCCAGGGCTTTGTGCATGGTAGGCAAGCACTCTACCATTAGGCCACACTCCCAGCCCTTGCTTTGACTACACTTCTAAATTTGACATGAATACTATTCAACAACATGAAGCCTTTTTAATCTATATTTTAACTCTTTATAACCTCTTTCTGACTACATTGCCTCAGTTTATTGAATACTGTTGAGATCCATCTGACATTCATATTTTTGTGAAGAATAATTTCATTTAATAGGATAGCACTGTTTCATTTCTTAGATCAAGCTTTCTTTTTGGAGTTATTATTTAATATATCTAGTTCCCCCCCCCTCCACCGTTGTTCATTCTTTCAGAAGGAGGTCTGGCATGTCAATTTTGGGACCTTGAGGTCAAGTTTTGTCACAGACTGAAAGAGTCCTTTCTAACTTTAGTTCTATAAAAAAGGAAATATCTCATATTAATTGCCAATTTTATCATATTGCACAAAACCAGGGAGTTCTGGTCACCTAGTGCAAAAAATACCTTCCATATTTGGATGTGATGGTAGTCCTTTTCACTGTAGTTTTACTTTGTTAGTTTATAGTTTAATTATTCTATTTAATAGAATAGTCTATTTAATAGACTATTCTATCTGTGTTATTTAATGAAGTAGTCACTAGCCACACAAGCTTCACTGTGCACTTAAAATGGAGCTGGTACAAATCAGTAATTGAATTCTCAGTTCCAGTTAATTTTTAAAATTTAAATTATATGTCAATATTCATGTACACTAGTGGTTATTGTGATGAACAGTATAGGTCTAATTCTCACAGCTTGTGTTATCATACATGCAAATCCATAAGCCCTGTCCTAGAACATCTGGGAGTAGCCCTTAGCTAACTGCGTTTTAACATCACTCTGATGCACATTGGAATGGCTGGTTTGATTGCAGTTAGGAGAAGGCTAGAATGAAAGGCAGGCAAAAGAGGGGTTTTCTCTCTGTTCTACCACTTCTTTTCTATATTTGACTGAGCTTCCAGGAATTAACTAGGGCAGTGTCCTCATTCTTTACTTGTCACAGTTGTCCTCATTATGAAGCAACTGTGACAATGCCTCCCCTAAGTGTTAAGACAGGAGTGAGTCTGTTTCAGGATCCTTCTCCCGGATCTCTGGAAGCTGATGTACTTTTCGGTGGGATTAGGAGTGTCCATCCAATGTTACCTTTTCACCGCTCCTGAGTTATTTCTGTGCTTCCCGTTCTTCTCTATTGAAGTCTACTCTAGGAACTACCTTTATGAGTTCTTTTCTTCGTCACACATAAGGAATCATACATTTTATATATCTATCTTCAATCTAGATTTTTTCCTTTAAATTTTGAAATAATTATGCCACCTTTTAATTTCTCATGATGACAAATACTGTTTCACCTTAGTTTTATATTTTTTTACATTTTATATCTATATTTTATATTATATCTCATCTAAGTACATACAAAGAAAAGTGAAACAGAGAGAAGCATCTAAACTCCAACTTTTCTGAGATCCCCATTTTCTTCTTAATGCTTTGCTTTTTCATAAAATTCTGTAGTCTTCATCTACATGAATCATTTCATTTAATCAACAAAACAAAGCATTAAGAAGAAGCATCAGTTTTATCCTTCCCATTTAAAGAGGAGGAAACTATGCTTATTTAGTTTGCGTTACTTAAATAAGAGAAATGGGTAGGGGCCAGGAGTTTGGTTTAGTGGTAAAGTGCTTGCCTACCATGCATGAAGACCCGGGTTCGATTCTTTGGTACCACATACATAGAAAAAAGCCAGAAGTGGTGCTGTGGCTCAAGTGCTAGGGTTCTAGCCTTGAGAAAACCCAAGGACCCCAGGCCCTGAGCTCAAGCCCAGGATTGGCAAAAAAAAGGAGAGAAATGGGTAGAGTTTCTGCTTTGTAAGGATCCCTGATATGCCAAAAATGATGGCTAGTTATATATTTATAATGGAATAAACATTGTAGTAAGTATTTTATATTAATTATCTTAGTTAAGTTTATAAATATTTCCATTTTGCATCTGATGAGCAAAACTAGAGACAATAAATAATTTGTCTAACTTACTCAACTAGTTAATGAAACTGCCAATGTTCATCACTACTGAGGGTAGCTGTCAAAACTTACTATCTAGACCAATTAAATATGATTGATTCAGAGATGGAAGAGCTGTTTTCAGTTGTTCAAGCAATGTTTTTTCCATATAGTATATGTTTTCCATATAGTATATGTTTTTTCCAGATAGTGATGACTATCTGTGTAACTCATGACATAAAAGAATAATTTTATTGGTAATACTCACTTTCTCCCTGATTCTTTGTAAGAGACAAATCAATTCTAACTCAGTTCTACATTGTTAGAGAACATTGTTTTTTATAAGGATATTCATCTACAGTATCTAATTCAATGACTATAGCATTCAATTTGTCAGAGTACAAAAATTCCCTAATATGCATTAATTCATTTCATTTATTTAGTCATGTAAATAGTCAATAAATATATGTGTGATCCTGAGACAATGAAGTGATAAAATTGATCAAATACATGCTACCCTATTAAGGAGCTTATAGTTAACAAATATGCAAATAAATCCACTGTAATACACATCTTATTAGAAAAATTTGTGGGAACACAAAACTATGGGAACAAATTTTGTTGGGATGGAGTGGGGTAAGGCAGGGTACTCAGCACTGGAGGCCAGGCAGGATTTAGGACAAATGAGTGAACGGCTTTGCAAGCAGAAGAAACACACAGTAAACATGAGAAGGGGTAGGAATGATGGTTAAGTAATGCACCTTCCATCTGGCGAATACAATGTAACCCTTTTATTAATTACAATAAAAAATATTTAAAAAGATAAGGAGAGTGGAAAGCCCCAAAGGCATGAGAAGACTGAGTAATTACTGTTTGATTTCTGGAGCAGGATAAGAAGGGAATGGTAGAAAAATTCACAGAGAAAGGTTGCAATGTTAGTGAGTAATAAGTAATTTAAGTAAAGTAATCCATAGAAGTAAGCTCAAACTTGTTCTCAAGTTGAAACTCTTTGAGCCACAGCTCAAGAACCTTCCTAACGTTATTGTCATATTCAAAACTTATTCTAATGTTAGCACCATAGACTTGGTAAAAACAGGTATTCGAATATAAAATAAATTCTTTACTTGATTTTGAAAGCCATCTATGTCATTCTTTCATTTAAGAGCTGGGAGGTGTGTATTTTAAGGCAACTAATGGAGAATCTTTGTAGACAATTACCTCTTTATTATTATTTGAAAGTAACCTAGTCTTGGGCCGGGAGTTTGGCCTAGTGGTTAAAGTGCTTGCCTAGCATGCATGAAGACCCGGGTTCGATTCCTCGGTACCACATACATAGAAAAAAGCCGGAAGTGGTGCTGAGGCTCAAGTGGTAGAGCTCTAGCCTTGAGAAAGTCCAAGGACAGTGTTCAGGCCCTGAGCTCAAGCCCAGAACTGGCAAAAAAAAAAAAAAAAAAAAAAAAGAAAGAAAGTAACCTAGTCTTGCTGAACATTACCAGAATTTAGAGCAGAAATATGAAGTAAATATTATGAGATGGGACAAAAGGGACAGGAACCTCTGAGTTGCTAAGCATTTGCTTATCCCTGTCCACTTTATTGTAAGTGAAAACGGGAATCTTGGATAAGTGTTCATCAAACTAGCTAAATTCTCAGATCCATCAACATTTAAGGTAATTGATTCAGCTGTTGTGTCTGTGTCACCTTGTTCTCTTTTGTGACAGCCATTATACAGAGTTCACCCCTGTAGTTTGTGTCTCCAGTGGGCATTCACTGCCTGACTCTGAATCTTGGAGAAGTGGAAATAAAGACAATGGTCAAAAAAATGGTCCACATTCGGATAGTGGAATCAAATGAAAAATGTCACAGAAAAATGTATTCCATTTTTAAATCCTAAATCAAAAGAAAAACTTTCAACTTTGTGCTCTAAGGAGTAGAAAAATTTAGAAGTGTAAATTTCTATAATTAAAAAAGGATCAAAGTTTCTGTTTTCCATTTTATCTTCCATAAGGCATCCCAATTTGAGACAATGGGCTTTGTCTCTGGAATAAATTCTAACTTGGAGAGGAGCATAAAATTCATGCTTCTAATTAACTCATTATACATAAAATCAAGGGGCATTTGTTATGTTGTACAACATTTTTTTTGAAACACTGGACATACATAAAAGGATAGTTTTGTTGTGGTGGTTTTGTAAACTGCGTGAACTGAAGGCCTGGGCGCTGTTGTTTGCCCAATCTAGCACTCTACAACTTTGAGCTACAATTCATGATTAAATACTTCTTGTATACAATCTCTAACACTATTAAAGGAAGCTATCACTCCAACATAATATTAACTAGGTTTAGCATAAAATTGCATTAAACAAATTTTAGGTGTTTTTATTAATTGATTTGGGATGCAGTCATCAGATTTCTTTTTCTCACTATTTTTGATATAAATCCACCAATTCAAAAGCTTTGTTAAGGTTTTTTATGTTTTATTTTATTTTATTTTATTTGGCCAGTCCTGGGCTTGACCTCAGGGCCTGAACACTATCCTTGGACTTTCTAAAAGCTAGAGCTCTACCACTTGAGCCTCAGCACCACTTCCAGCTTTTGTCTATATATGTGGTACCAAGGAATTGAACCCAGGTCTGTGTGCATTCTAGGCAAGCACTCTACCACTAGGCAAATCCATATCTAACATGGGCGATACCTGTATGCACTTATCAACTGAATGGGCCATTGTTCCATTTGAGGTAAAAATAGGCAGATGTTTCAGATGAGGATTTTTGACATTATATCAAAGAATGATGACTAGTGGAATATTCAAAACAGATTTCAGTATTATTCAAATATCTAACAGACAAAGAAATCTGATAAATTAAGGGAGATTAGAAAGAAAGTGAGGTAGGCTGTCTGGGACTTGGAAGAGTTGTGCTGTTCAACAGGGTTTTAAGAAAAAATTTTAAATTAGGCAATTCTTGACTTTTTATTCTGTTTTACCATTTACCATTCTACATTATCTGGTTTTTATCTCTAAAGTATCTCTAAAATCTACTTGTTTCTCTCTTTCCTACTCATAGTTGGTTCTTGCTGATTATTGAGATCTCAGCTCAAACACCACATCTTCAGTGAGTAAACCCTATTTGGATCTGAATTTAAGAAATCACCACCTCTGGTCCTTACACCATCTGTCTTCCTTACACCAGCTGCCTTCCTGTTCTTTTCACGCTCTGATTTTCTTATTTACTAGAGATTAGTTATCTTTCTTTTCTTCTTGTGTCTCTCCCCTCACTGGAATATAAGTTCTATATGAACAATCACTTAATTAGTTCACTTCTGAATTCCAACTATCCCAACTCTTCTCTAGTGTGTGGTAAGTGCTTGAACTAATGCTTATTCATGTTGTTCTACTTCATGTCCTTGTAATACCTTGCTTGGTGATGTTCTCTAGTACCATGCATCAACATTGCACTGTTCTCTGTAACACAAATCTAATTACACCACACCACTACTGAAAGCTTTTGATGGGTCATCATTATCCAATGAGTAACTCAAAGTCTTCATTTTAAATAGTTCAAGGGAGAACATTTAATAGTTACTCTTTATTTATTTTAATAACTTAAATCAATGCCACTTAAGTTTATGATTTCATAATGATTGCATACATGAGAAAAATATAGACTATAAAACCACTTACATGGACAGAAAAACAAATAATGAAGGTAGCCTCCAATGAGTTTTGATTGTTTTGATCTAAAAGACAAAGCCTAAAGCCTAATACCTTATTTTTAATTTCACAATCCCTGCCTTACTCTCTGGCAGAATAGCTACTACCTCTTGTCTTGCACTTAGGTCAGCAAACTCAAATTACCAATTACTTACAGCTCTCCCACTCACCACAGTATTCACTGCCATTCTGTTTTAATCAGCTATTTCCTGTGCTTTGAATGTCTGGTTTGATCCTTTCATCTGCTTATTTCTTCTCATCCTTATGATTAGCCTCATGGGTCATCAACCTCTTGAAGCCTTATTTTTGTATCCTCTAACTCAGTCTTGGTTAGGCACTCTTTTTTGTTTCTGTTCCCTTTATATCTTATGAGAATCTTATATACCTACTCTACTGAAATTAATTATTTTTGTATATTCATCCTGTTAAGAGGAACATTTCTGAGATAAAGATTGATATAATTTTTAAATCAGTATTCTTATCTTCAATTATAATGTATGAAGAGGTGCTCAGTTAGTTATTTAACAATTGAAAGGGGCACCATAAAATATCAAGAGAAGAAACCATCCAGTGATAATTACTTTTTCAATAATAATTATTTGTTCAGTGTTTTCACATAGTGCTTCCAAGTACAAAAATATCCTTTTTCATTCATTGAGTCAATAAATACTTATTGAGTACCTACTAAATAAGAAAGTTAAGGCATTTAAAGCTACTCTAGGAGGTGAATGAAAAGGTCTTAGCAATATGGCATGATAGGACTTGATAGTAAGGAATAAGGCTAACCCAAGACAGATTAAAGCAAGAGCTATTACAAGTAACCGTCAAATTCCTTGATTTCTTGAATCTCTTCAGAGATGGCATAGCAGTCCATGCTTCAAAAATCAAGAGTTTTTTGTGGGAGTGGCACTGGGAAGTTTGATAGTAGCATATTATCAGCCAAACTTCCAAGTGTTTTGGGTTTTTTGTTTTTGTCTTTTTATTGGGAGGCTGAATCAGTAATCAATGCTTACTTTGAAACAATTCAAAGGAGCCAGGGAAAATGTCTGGCAAAAGACTGGGACTATGACAACTGGAATTGGAATAAAGAATAAAAATAGAAACAAAAACTGCACATTGGTAGCTCACACTTGTAATCCTAACTACTCAGTAGGTTGAGATCTGAGGATCATGTATCAAAGCCAGGCCAGGCCGGAAAGTACATGAGTTTTTTTTTTTATCTCCAATTAACTACTAAAAAAGCCAGAAGTGGAGTTGTGGTACAAGTGGTTGAGTGCTACCCTTGAGCAGAGAAAATCAAGGACAGCACCCAGGCCATGAGTTCAAGCCCCAGTACAGACAGATAGATACATGTGCACATGCAAACTCATGGTCATGCACACACACATACACACACACATACACACACACACACACACACATACACACACACACACACACACATATACACACACACACACACACACACACACACACACACACAGAAACTAGGAACCAGACAACCTGATGTAAGATAGTTTGTTCATTAAAAAGATTATTCTGCTGGGTGCTGGTGGCTCAAACCTGTAATCTTAGCTGCTCAGGAGGTTTAGAACTGAGAATCACAGTTCAAAGCCAGCCCAAGCAGGAAAATCCATGAGATGCTTATCTCTAATTAACCACCAAAAAGCTGGAAGTGGAGGTATGGCTCAAGTTCTAGAGTACTAGCTTTAACCACAAAAGCTCAGGAACAGTGCCCAGGCTCTGAGTTCAAATCCCACAACTGGCAAAACAAATTTTAAAAAGATTTTGTTCTTTGGACAAGATACTAGATTTGGATTTAGTAGGGGTTTATGTATGTATGGCTATACATAACAACAAATAACTTCAGTTACAAAAGGAAGCTGTTGATCAATTTTACTTATGGAGTTAACTTAGGGATCACATCTTTGCCAGACATAATAGATAAAGAACTATAAACAGGATGCTATTTTCAGAATATTTAGTGCTTGAGAAATAATATATTAAAAGCCAGGCAAGAGACAAATCTGGGAAGACAGAAACATCTGAAATATGTCCTCTCAGACAACAATTTCACTAGCAGGCTTTGTCTGGTAAAACTATTTTCAACTCTGTGGTCTATTGATGGAAACTTCCACAGGAAGATTTGGATAAGTTGCTTAAAGCTAGTCAATTTCAACTATCTCTTTTTCAGCCATCTATTGCCCACATGATAGCATCATGATAGAAAAATAAGCACCTGTTTTGCAGTAGCTTACACAGCTGGTAGGAACCCAGATGAACAAAGGCAATTTTGTTCTCCAAAGATCAGTAATTTCTGTCACTGTACCTCTCAAAACTTCGTATCTTCCCTATACTACAAGCTAACATGGCTTTTTTAGAGTTATTGCTGTTGTTGTTTTTAAAGATTCTTTCTTTTTTAATCTCTTCTTTCCTTTTTTCTCTCTTGGAAACCAGAAATGAAAGAGTAACACATGCAAAAACAATTGGAAATACAAGTAAAATTGAAATGCTACTCCACATCTTTTGGCTCAAAAGAAGCTTGAAAAGACCTTAAGGTTATAGAAGACTGATCCTCAGGATAGAGATAGGGTAACACCATAAAACAAAACAAAACAAAAACAAAGAGAACTAACCCTGCAAAGCGAAGAATCTGATTGCAGAGCTACCAGATGATTAGATGCAAATATCCAGGTGTCAATAACAACTAAAAAGCACAAGACATACCAAAGAAACAGAAAAATATGCTCTATATAAAGAGAAGCCTGAACAACTGGAGATTATTTCTAAAAATTAACTGCAGATGTACTACTAAAAGAATTCAAAACAATTGTATTAAGATACCCATAAGATGAAAGAAACAAGAAGCAAAAAAAAGTAAGAAAGGAAACAAGTGAAAGCATCAATAAAGGAAAAGATAATATAAAAGATACAGGAAAAATATTGCATCAGGAAAGATATTAACCAAATAAAAACAGACTTGGAGGGCCGGGAGTTTGGCCTAGTGGTTAAAGTGCTTGCCTAGCATGCACGAAGACCTGGGTTCGATTCCTTGGTACCACATACTTAAAAAAAAAAAAGCCAGAAGTGGTGCTGAGGCTCAAGTGGTAGAGCTCTAGCCTTGAGAAAAGTCCAAGGACAGTGCTCAGGCCCTGAGCTTAAGCCCAGGACTGGCAAAACAAACAAAAACAGACTTGGAGAATTTCATATCAGGAGTGAGCAAGCAAAAGGAAAAAAATCAAAGAATTTGAATACAAGACAAGTTATCAAGTCAGTAGAAAACTGAGTTAAAATAAGACTTGCAAGAGTCCCACAAGAAAAAGAGATAAAGACAAGAATAGCTGAATAAAATGGCCCCCCAAATTCCTGAATACAATATAGAATTCTGCAAATACCACTGAAAGAATATTAAATAGCAACTAGAAGTTGGATCAAGAAGAACTAAATAATGGTAATTATAGAAGCTGGTTTCAATGTGATTTTGGATTATTTTCTACATATCTAAGAGAATAATGAGCCAGGAGCCATTTATGATTTTCATCATGGAATGTATAAAGATTTATTTTGTGACATGTACAAGTGAAAATGAACTTATGAAGAATAAATTTTTTGGGATCTTGCTGGGTACTTGGTGAGTCACATAGGTAATTCTTTTCATTCAGGATGTTAAGATGAAGGTTCAAGACAATACATGAGACTCCATCTCCAAAGTAACTAGTAATAAAAGCTGGGTGTAGAATGGCAGCGTAGTGACAGGCCAAGCAGTTTGACAGCTTGAGTCCAAACCCAGGTACTGTGTTCTTGTATGTAAGTTAAGGTGGTGTACACTCAAATTGTTGTGTTTTAATTTTAGTATATTAATTTTGTAATACTCAGTGATAACCACACAGAAACCAATGGAGAATAAACACAAAAGAAAAAAAGAAAGGAATGTAAATGTTTCACATAATAAATGCAATACAAATAGTAAACACAATAAAAGTAATACAAAACATGAGAAATAATGGTTTCCCTCATATGTCATAATCAGTAGAAACCTTGGGCTCCCCTAGCAGAGATTTGCAATAGAGCAAAACCTAGATATATAAGGCCATATAGTATAATGCTAAATGAATGGATCTCTAGGATATAGAAACAAAAGCCATATAATAAGTGATTGTTGTCCTTAATGTACTATGTTATCTCTCATCTCTTTTGCTGTCACTTGGTTATCTCATATTGTTACAGTATTCACTTTGTTATCTGATATATTGGATATTTTTGTATTTGGTTATTTGAAATTGGATAGGGAAGGGGGGAAATCAAGATGAGGGGTGGGGGTGGGGGGAGGGAAATGGGGACCAAGACATGAGAAAGGGTATCAATGTATGTGAAGTAATGCACCTTCTATCTGGTGAATGTAGTGTAACCCTTCTATTAATTACAATAAAAACATATGAAAAAAAGATACATGGAAAACAAATGGTACAAGATAGAAGTAGGTCTCTAACTAGCAACACAGTCTTCAGTTTACCGTGGTGTGACTTATGATTTTGTTTTATAATTTGCAAAAACTATTTTCATTTAGTAGAAATATATTTCAGTTTTTGAGTTATGATCTTTTCTTGGGCTAATAATATGTAATATGGTACGCTCACAAAGCAGGGCAGCTGTAGGTAGTGGCAATTCTAGTTGTTATATAATCAAATTATAAGGGTAGACAACTTTACAATGTATTTTTGTATATTGTAAATACCTTACAATGTATCATGTTATTAGGCTATAGTGTTCAGCAGATTAGATGTGCAGTTTTGACTTATATTTTCATTTTATAATGCATTTGTTGGGACAAAATTAACTACGTTGCTACTTAAAAGAGAATTTTTAATTATAAATCAGAAGACAAAGGTTGGCACAATGATTAAATAAATCTAAGTACATTTTTACAACAAGAAACTCACTTTTATGTATAGAGACATATAGATTGAAAGTGAAAGAGCATGTATATGCCATTCAAATAGTGATAGAGTGTTTGCCTAGCATGCATGAAGCCCTGGGTTCGATTCCTCCATACCACATACACAGAAAAGGCTAGTGTTGCGGCTCAAGCAGTAGAGCACCAGTCTTAAGAAAGCTCAAGGAAAGTGCCCAAACCACCCCAAGACTGGCAAAAAAAAGAATATGCACAATAAAAGACTTCTACAAATATACAGATTGACAGAACTGAAACAGAAATAGATAGTTCTGCAATAGTAGGTAGAGACCTCAATACCCCACTCTCAATAATATTACTCATGTTAAATTAGAATTAGGACAGGATGTATTAAAAATGGCTTTGGACCTGGGGGGTGTAACAGTGGTAGAGCACATAAATATTTATTATGCATAAAACTCTGGGTTTACAGAAAATAGTAAGAGGACGATGGCTCTGACTAACAAACCATTCATTATTTGTCATTTGTCTTAATGAATGAAAAAGCCTTATTTTTACTTTTAATTCTGTTTACTTTGCAGAAAAATAGCCAATTACAAGACCATCACCTCTGCTTTCATTACCATTAGCATAATTAAAAGCAAAAACTAAATCACTGAATTCTCTTATAAATTTACAAAAGCTGTTTTGATGACACAGAGGAAAATGGTGGCTAAAAATCTAAGTTCCAAATTTATCAGCAAAAGCGTTCTAGGAATTAAAATATTATTGTTTAGTAGAAATAACTATAATAAAACATGTCACAAGCTATACATACAAAATGGAGGAGCTAAAACAAAAGATGAAGTATTAGGTTAGTAAAGAGCTCTTCCCATAACTTCCAGTTAGACAGAAGATCTTTGAATTTTCTGTTTTAGTCAAAAGCTTGGGAAACAAAACCACACTTCAGGCAATTAGGATCTAGTTCAAGATACTAAATGCCTTCAGTTTTGTATGAGTCACTCTTTGAGCCCTGTGGGAACTCTGATACATAAAAAAGTAGATTTTGGATCTTCGTAAGATTGAATACACTTTTTTTTAGGCTATAGTTAATTTTACTTTTTTACATATATTTTTATTGTAACTAATAGAAGGGTTACATGATATTTGCCAGATAGATGGTGCATTAATTCCCATACATTGATACCCTTTCACATGTCTTGGTCCCAATTTCCCTCCCCCCATCCCCACCCCTCATCTTTTTTTCCCCCTTCCCTATCCAATTTCAAATAACCAAATACAAATATATCCTATATATCAGGTAACAAAGTGAGATACTATAACAATATGAGATAACCAAGGGACAGCAACAGAGATGAGAGATAACATAGTACCTTAAGAACAACAATCATTCTTTATATGGCTTATGTTTCTATATCCTAGAGATCCTTTCATTTAGCGTCATACTATATGGCCTTTTGTATCAAGGTTTTGCTCTATTGCAAATCTCTGCTAGGAGAGCCCAGGGTTTCTACTGATTATGACAAATGAGGGAAACCATTGAGCCTAAGTTCCTTTGAGTCTGGCTTACTTCACTTAATATGATCTTTTCTAAGTCTTTCCATTTCCTAACAAATGGGGCAATGTCATTCTTTCTGACAGCAGCATAGAATTCCATTGTGTACAAATACCACATCCTGTTGATCCACTCATTTTTATGAGGTGGAGCAGACCATAACAAAGTTTTGCCCTAGTGACTGTTCCTGAACAGGTCTTGTCTGGTAGCCCAAAGAGTGGATTATTTGTCTCTCCTACTCAAGAGAGAATTTCAATATACTCCTCTGTGATCATTCTCAGCAAATATACAAATATACTTGTAAGCAAATTGATTAAAGTGAGTTATATCAATAGTGTAATCTTATACTTTGTGTCAGATATCAAGCTTTCCATCAAAGATATATGTTTTATAGAGCTCTAGTGATGTCAAGAAGCAGGTACCTATCCAGAAATTATATCTCTCTGTTTTTACTGAATTTAAGTGGTGCTCTACCGCGTGAGCCGCAACACCAACCTTTTCTGTGTATGTGGTACAGAGGAATCAAACCCAGGGCTTCATGCATGTTAGGCAAACACTCTATCACTATTTGGAATATACATGCTCTTTCACTCTCAATGTATATATGTCTTTATACATAAAAGTGAGTTTCTTGTTGTAGAAATGTACTTAGATTTATTTAATCATTGTGCCAACCTTTGTCTTCTGATTTATAATTAAATTTAACAGTTCTGGACACTTACATGTGGGCCTTTTCTATGGAAACTTCTCATGTAATCCTCCATTCTTCTTTTTGCTGGCTAGCTATCAAAACCCAGAGTGACACTTGTCACATGTTGAATCTTGTAGAGTCTCTGAATGAACCTCTGAAGCCCTATCACTTGGACTGATGATGAAGAAGAGAAAAGAAGAGGGAGAAGAAAGAGGAAGAGGAAGAGGAGAAGGAAGAAGAGGAGGAAGAGGAAGAAGGAGATGGGAAGGAGGGGAAAGGAGGAGAGGAAGAAGTAGAAGAAATCTTGCTATTGTGTTAGCCACTGAAATGTTGGGGGAATATCCTTTCCCCCCCAACAAATAATTATACTAATATATAATGAGATACAGAAAGAAGGAATGCACAATAGATTTTGTGTATCTTCCTCTGGTCTTCTACTTTGATTTATGTTTATCCTCTGAGATTTCAACCCCTCCAAAGAGTCTTTGAGACTTCCTCAACATGAGTTTTATAGTAATTATATTTAAAATTATATTAATATTGTAATTATGATGACCATCTCCTAATATCTAACAAATTATAAAGTTATTAAATTAGTATATATGCACTAAAATACATGAGGAGAAGTGAATGCGTTAAGCTCAAATATAGAAATTATAAACCCTTAAAAATAAGGAAAAGTCTTTTCTCATCATGGATAATTCAACTGCCCTAAATATTAAATGTATGTACTACCAGCCTTTCTACTCCTTGTAGTATTTATTCTGAATTATAGCATCAAAGTATAGCATTATACTTCATACTTCAGTCTACTGATAAAGTCAGTAGAAGTTATTTTTTTAAATAGAGATCATAGGCTTCTTTGTTTCTATTTCCAGGTACCAGTGCTGACCTGGATCTGGTATAGATTCTCCATGGCTGTTCATTGACTTGGTGACTATTTGATAGTGTTAAAAGGCAAATTCAAAGCTTTTGTTCAAAAGAGAAGTTACCTGAACTAGATTAGTTTCATTGTAAGAAATAGTTTATTCCGATATAATGCATGTACCATAAATCTCCTCTACTTATTTTATTCAATGATTTTTTTGTGTGTCAGTCCTGGGGCTTGAACTCAGGGCCTGAGCATTGTCCTTGGACTTTCTCAAGGCTTAGTGCTCTACCATGTAAACCATAAAAACACTTTGGGCTTTTCCTATGTATGTGGTGCTGAGGAATCAAACCTAGGTGTCTTTGTGCATGCTAGTCAATCACTCTTACTAGTAGGACAAACTCCTAGCCCATTTAATGATTTTTTAGCACAAACAATTGTGACACTATTCCTACAAACGAATTTTAGGACATTCCCATTATCAGCAAATGAAACCTTGTAGTTACCAGTATTCATTCACACTCTTCCCTTCCCAGTCGCTCACCAGGAAATTATCAAGCCAGTTCTTATTTCAACAGCTTCATCTATTCTGGATACTTCATATAAATAGACTCGTGCAACTTAGAAGGTTTTTTAAATAGAAGTTCTATCTATTAACAAATGCTGATGATCTTTTTAAAATACTGTTAAATACTGATACTCGACACTATGTTGGATATGAACCTTACAACTTGAGAGGAGGCAAGTAGGGAGGGTAAGCAGGAGAAAATGAAGGCTGGGGTAACAATGTCTAAAAACAAATGTACTCATTACCTTACTTACGTAACTGTAACTCCTCCTAATCATCACCTTTTCAATAAAATAGTTAAAAATAAGTTAAATATTGTAAAAATGTTATTAAAATTAACAAAATAGGAATAATATGAGATTATTGCATAACTATGTGACTTGCTAAGGAAAAAAGTTAAAGGAACACACACACACACACACACACACACACACACACACACACACCATTTCATTGGTTTTGCTTCTTTGGAAATCTATGAGTAATAAATATCTAAGTCCAGAAATCCTTCCTCTGAGGATTCTAATTCTCTTATTTACTGAGTAAATGAGGAAGAGGCTATAAATACAGGGAAAGGTGGGGGCCACAAAACAGCAGTTGTCCCAGCCCTTGATAAAAAGGGTGAGAAGAGCTATGCTCAGCTATCAACTTGCATGAGAAATGAGCACCACGAGAAACATGCATAGAAGTCAGCGGATATCATGTTGTCCATGGAAAGCACAAGCACTATAGACACTAAAAAGATTCAAGTATTTATGTTAGGGGAGCTAGAGCTATTTACCATCGCATATGTCACAGGGTAGAATTTTATGAAGTAAGGGTAAATCCATTCTAAGTCATAACATGAATTAAAATTAACTAGATCAGTGACATGAATACCTTTGTGCTTCTGAAACAGGAGAAAACAAGGGAAGTGGTAACTGTTCAAAAGTGTACTTAGTATTTTACTTATGTAAATGTACATCACCTCTACCATAAAAGAAATAAATAATGAATAAATAAAAGGTATAAAAGGAGAAAGTTATGATGGGAGGGAATGCTTTGTCATGGCTAGTGTCCTGATTCATGTGAAAGCCATGAGTTGAACTCAAGCAACTAAACTTGGGGGCACTGGTAAGAGTTCAGACCTAACTCTATTAAGTCTAGCTCTTCTTAAGAGACAAAGACCAGTTTGTAGGTAATTTCAAAACAATTAGCTAGCATAAGCATACTATTATTATTTATATAGCTATACAAATGCTAGTAACTAAGGACTAATATACAGAACTTTGTAATGTCGAGCAAATAAAAGGCCTTGTGAAAAGTAGGAAATAGTTTGTCAGAATGCAACTTCATTAGAGAAGCAGACCTATAAATGAGGCAGAACACGGACTTTGGAAGCAGATTGGCACAGGATGAATTCACCTACCAATTAATCAAATGTTTTATTAAAAATATGTTTTAAGCTCATGCCTGTAATCTTAGCTACTCAGAAGGGTAAGATCTGAGGATTGCTGTTTAAATCCATCCAGGGTAAGAAAATCCCAGACACTATTCTATTTAATTAGCTACAAGAAAACTTGAAGTGGCACTGTGGCTCAAGTGATAGAATGCTAGCCTAGAACCGAAAAAGGTCAGGGATAGCGCCCAGGCCTTGTGTTCAAGTCCCAAGATTGACACAAATTTTATAACTGTTTTATAAAGACTCTGGTAAGAAGCTTGAAGCTTGAAGGGCTTTGGGGGAGAAGTTATATATGTATCAAATTATCATTCTAGCTAATCTATTGAGAGCAGACTGTACGAAAGACAAGATAGAAGCAGGAGACCAGTTTCAAGAGCAATTCCAGTACTCCTGGTGAGAGAAGATTGAAACATTAAAAAAGTAGGAGTGTCCATGATTTCGTAAGCATGTAAAAAGGTAGAGGTTGTCATTAACTGAGATGGGAGAAACTGTACGTGGAAGCAGGTGGGCTGTGAGAAATAGGAGTTCAGGTTAGGATGTGTAAAGCTTGAGATAGCTACTAGAAATTCAAGTAAACATGTCAAGCAGTCAAGACAGCTGATTCTAGGCATTTTAGAGTTTTGAAGGGCTTAAAGAAAAACTAAAGAAAATCTAAAAAGAAATAGGGAAGGAACTATCGATGAAGTCAAAATTGTAATGTTTTTGAATTCAAGTCTTCATTCATAAGAGATTTCAGTTTCCATAATGAAAAATACAGAGAACAATTCCTGGGTCATAGAAAAGGCTAAAAAAGGTTGTGTCAGAAAGCATAAACTAAGGGGCGGGGAGTTTGGCCTAGTGGTAGAGTGCTTGTCTAGCGTGTATGAAGACTCGGGTTCAATTCCTTGACCACATGCATAGGAAAAGCCAGACGTGGTGCTGTGGCTCAAGGGGCAGGCCACTAGCCTTGAGAAATCCCAAGGACAGTGCTCTGGGCCTGAGTTCAAGCCCCAGGACTGGCAGAGAGAGAGAGAGAGAGAGGGAGAGGGAGAGAAAGGGAGGGAGGGAGGGAAGGAGGGAGGGAGGAAGGGAGAGAGAGAGAGAGAGAGAGAGAGAGAGAGAGAGAGAGAGAGAGAGAGAGAGAGAGAGAGAGAGAGAGAGAGAGAGAGAGAGAGAGAAGAAAAGCAAGTATGAACTAGGACTTCAAGGTTCTCAACAAATGTTATACTTGACCTCTGGTGAAATGTGACATAGCAGATTTCTCATGCTTCCTTGTATGATTTTTATTGTTCAAATATGAGTTCTGTAATTTCATGGTGTTGGCTACAGAATAACCTTGTTATTCAGTTATTAATTAATGTATTATTCTTTCATGTAGTCCATTATTTTTAGTATTTGTCTTTGTTCTTTGCTCTCTTCTGTTTTGAGAGTAAGCTAATGATTGAAGGGAGACTGACCACTAATTTGGGGCTAAGGAGATGGAGGGGTGATGGGCTTATCTTTTGGCTGGAATTAGTGTATCAATACCTCAAAGTCAATCTATTCACCAAATAATTTCATCTAAGAGAATTTGCTCAGTGATATGGAAGGACTACCTGTACATAAATAGCTGAGTTAAGTAGACCTTTTACTGCAGCTGTTACATCCTATTGTTGTACTAGACACCTTGTAATGATTCAAGATCATCTGTCTTTGAAGAAAGTCTAGGTTTTCTTTGATGCAAATGTGGTTTCTTTTAGCTCTGGGAAAAAAAAAAGAAGCTTTATTTAGGAAGACGAAAGAAAATGTTTCTGAGTAAATTGAGGGTAGCTGAAATAATACTCTGCCACAGTCTCTTGCTTTTAGATCATTTCAATGCTTTCACCATACACTACTGAATAGTTATTGAAAGAATGAATGAAAAAACAAAATATAGGACCCCATTAATACATGAATATATGTTCTGCTTTTTTGGAGGTCAGATTAAAACTTCCTAAATTACTCTACATAAACTATGGATTTCCATAGGGAAGTGGTTTCTTCTGTTTTGTTTTTTGACAAGAATCATGAGCTAGGGACAATTTTCATAAGAGACGTCTTAAAGTAACATCAAATTTTATTTTTTATCGTAGATTTTTTATTAAAGAATATAATAACATTGATTTTTATATCATATTTCAAATGACGTATTTAACAAACAAGTATTCAAGAAGGGAATTTCTATATACAATCACTGGCACTTAGATTTTAGAACATAATTAAAATTAAGATGAGGGGTTTGTATATCATAGATACATATTAATCTATGTAATAAAACATTATGTCTATAGAGTCACAGATTTTTATGTCTATGTAGTTGTGTTTATATTTCTGTAGGAAATGTCAGGCATTTCCATCTCTCCAACTTCAGTTTAAATTTCAGTTGTGTTAGATGTTTTGGATGAAAAGAATTGGGCAGCAATAACAAGAGAAGAAAGGTGCCTAATTCTATTGCTAGTACTTCAAGTTTCAGAGAAACTATAAAATATATGCTAACAAAATAAACAATGGAACTGATATATCTTGCACCTTGGGAACTAGATTATGATGGTGATTTGCAAGGAATATTCTTTTCTTTTGCCAGTCCTGGGCCTTGAACTCAGGGCCATTAGCTTTCTCAAGGCTAGCGCTCTACCATTTGAGACACAGGACCACTTTCAGCTTTTTTCTATGGATGTGATACCAAATAATCAAACCTGGGTCTTCATGCATGCCAGGCAAGCACTCTATCACTAGGCCAAACTCCTGGTGCCATAAGGAATATTCTGAGCTACTGCATTTTTCCAGTCCTGGGGCTTGAACTTGGGGCCTGGACGCTGTCCTTGAGTTTTTTTAGCTCAAGGCTAGCATTCTTGAGCTATAGCTCCACTTCTGTCTTTTTATTAACGTTATCTCCAACTAACTGGAGATAAGAGTTTCATGGACTTTCTTGTGTGGATAGACTCTGAACTATGATTCAAGATCTCAGCCTCCTGAGTAGCTAAGATTATAGGCATGAGTCCCTGGCTCATAGGAAAGGCTAAAATTATTTTTTAATCCAAAAAACCATTCGCTTCAGAAAGATTTTATTTCCTGATATCTTTTTTTGTCTATTTCCTCTCCAGATATCGTAGTCCAACTCATTGATTTTTGTCAGGACAATTGTAAAAGCATTTTTAGCCAGTTTGATGGTTCTGAGATTTTCCTGTAATTAATTTTCCATGTAACAATTAGAAAGACCCTTCTAAAATGTAAATCAAATCAAACCACTCTTCTACTTGAGATCTTCCTTTGATTAGCCATCGCACCTGAAAGTCTAAAACCTCCCTGCAGTCTTTAAAAGCTTGTGTGATCTGGACCCACTGAGCCCTCTGACTTCATGTTGAATCATTCTATATAGTCATTTTGAGGTTTCTGTTATTTATATCAATAGTATATTGATTTTAATGTCAATAGCATTCAATTGTATGAAGATAGAAAAGAACTGTATGAATTGTTTGACTACAGAAGAATTTGTGAGCTGTTTCTAGTTTTGAGATGCTAGAAATAATACCGTTATAAACATTTGTATGCATGTCATTGTATGGATATCTGCTTTTATTTCTTGCTTAGTAAATACCAAAGAACAAAAAACTAGGGTATGTGGTTGGAATTCATTTAACTTTTAAGAAATTCAAACTGATTCTACCATTTTACATTCCTACTAGCAACTATATTCTCACCAGCATTTGGTATGTTGTCTTTTGAACTTTAAACATTGAAATAAGCATATATTAGACTAAGGTTAATCGTGTTGAGTGATTTTTTTCATATGCTGAATTGATACATCTTCTGTGGAGAGATGTCTGTTCATTTTTAATAGAGATTATGTTTCTATTTATTGAATTTGTTTTTATATATTTTAAGTCAAGTTTTTTTTATCATATATAAAGTCAGAAATAAATTCTTCCAGTTTTAGCTGGGCATGGAGGCTCACGCCTGCAATTTTAGCTATTCAGGAGGCTGAGATCTGAGGATCTTGGTTCAAAGTCAGCCTGGGCACTAATGTCCATGACGTTTTTATCTCCAATTAATTACTAGAAAACCGGAAGTGGCGTTACTGTGTCTCAAGGGGTAAGGCAAGTAGACTTGAGCTGGAGCATTAAGGGACAACGCCCAGGCTCAGGGGTGGGATGGCAGCCTTGAGCTGAAATACTCAGGAACAGCCACCAAGCCCAGAGTTCAAGCCACACAACCGACCCAAAAAACAAATTCTTCCAGTTTGTGACTTGTCTGTTCATTTTCAGTATTTTTTTTAAAAAAACAGATGCTCTTATTTTGTTATTAGTTCCAAATTTATCAAAATTTTCTTTATCTTTTTAGTGTCATTTTAAAGAATTCTTTCCTAATCAAGATCACAGACTTTTTCCTGCATCTTTGTTATAAATCAATCATACATATGTGGATCTATTTCTGAACTCTTAACATAGTATTTTATTCCATTGATCTATTTATGTTTACACTAATAACACATAGTCTTAGATTCAATGACTCTGGTATTAGGTCTTAAAGTCAGCTATTTTAAGTCTGACAACTTCAAAGTGTTTCACAGAATCATACATCCTTCCTATTTTCAAGTGAATCTGAGAATCAAATTTCTACAGAAGCCTGCTAGAATTTTGATGTGATTAATGTGGTTCTGGCCTCTGAATATTAAAGTGTTTCTATTCATTTTAGTCTGTCTTGTTTATCTTTACATGAGTTTTGCCTGGGCTGAGTCCTCTGTTCCATGCTAACTTCAGCTCAAAAGTAACATCCTCAGAGGTTAAGTCTCTTCATCTCTCCACTTCAAAACATTCTATTTTATTGGCTTTACAGCATTGATTAACATTTGAAATTAATCTTGTCCATTTGTTTATTAGCTATTTATATGTAGACCAAAACTGAAAATGTAGATTATAATATGGAGATCTTGCTTATTATTTTTTTCTTCTGTATATATGAAGTCAAAAAGTGCCTTTCATGGGGCTGGGAGTTTGGCCTAGTGGTAGAGTGCTTGCCTAGCATGCATGAAGACCCAGGTTCAATTCCTTGGAACCACATACATAGAAGAAAAGCCAGAAATGGTACAGTGGGCTCAAGTGGTAGAGCTCTAGCCTTGAGAAAGCCCAGGACTGGCAAAAAAAAAAGTGCCTTTAATAAGCATACTCCAAGGGCTGGAGGCATAGCTCAGGAAGCAGAGTACCTGTCTAGCATAGGCAAACTTCAGTATCACCTCCAAAACAGTAAATAGAAAGGCCAGTAAAGACACTCCATATCTGTTACATGTATCAATGACAATTTGACAAACATGTCTTCTTTTTTTTTTTTGTCAGTTGTGGGGCTTAAACCCTGGGCCGAAACACTGTCCTTGAGCTCTTCAGCTCAAGGCTAGCTCTCAACTACTTGAGCCACAGTGCCACTTTTGGTTTTCTGGTGGTTAATTGAAGATAAGAGTCTCATGGACTTCTGTGCCTGGGGTGTTTTTAAACTGGGCTCAGACCTCAGCCTTCTGAGTAGCTAGGATAAACATGTCTTTTTAAAGATTATTGTTTAAGTAGTTGTACAAAAGAGTAATCATTTAACACTGTTTATGCATACAATGCACCTTGATCAATGGCACCCATCCCTCCTCTACTTACTTTTGTAGGAAATACATTGAATTTTTGACTGATAAGCATCTCTAAAATTGAACTAGTGTACAAATGTATATTAACAAGAACACATTAGCTCATTTATAAAATGATATTTTTTGGTGTATATTGTATAGACCTGAATGTTACTTAAAGCTGTAGTTCTCTTAAAGTTTTTAAGTTATGTTTGTTATGATAAAGTATAGAAATATAAATTTTTAAAAGCAACACTTCATAATATGGCTCATTAACCATGAATTTCAGAGGCCTTTGAATTATCCCTAATCACTTTAGGAAAATGAATAAATTTGAACAAACTAAAACTTTTCCCAGACATTACACAGATAAAAAGCAGAGTTCTAAGGCCATGACAAATTATGCCTTTCCAAAATTATATTTGATTAAAAAAAGAAAAGGAATTAATCATAACTCTGATATGCAGAGGCAGTAATTAGAAAGCATTTTGTTATTGTGCTTGCTTGTGTAAAGTAATAAAAAAATCTATTGAGTCCTACACATGTTTCAAATGTGTGAGTCCTTAAGAAGTTCATGCAACAACAAATAAAACCCAAGGCTATCTGAAGATTTCTATAATGGTTAAACAGAATTTTATTCACTGATCCATTCCTCTTGCTTGAAACCTTTATTTAATTCATTTAGCTCACCAAACTTCCAACTAGCTACATGCTAGGTACCATGCTAGGTCACAGACATAATAAATAAAGACCTAGATCCATTTACTCTAGAAGCCACAGAGCGTATCATTTCTATTGCTGGAATGATAAAACATAATGGAAAGAACTAGAAATCATGAAAATGATTGCCTCTTGTTTTGTTCCTTTTAGCCCTCACATGGTCTTCATTCAGCATATAAGGCTCATGGTGGGCCTAGCTTTCCCCTTCCTCAGCCAAGTGACTCACAGGCAAGCACAGAGCTAGTATTCTATTATTATCCAACTCAGACCTGATTATTCTAAGAAGCACTTCCCACCGGCAACATGGTAATCACACTTAAAAATAACTCTATACGATCAATCTAAATTTCTAGATTTTTTAACTGGGATTCTTTGGTTTAAAATGTTTTGCTTGGTTTTGTGTTGAATCCACATTGTAATGATCATTGGTGATTTAACACAGGTGTGTGTGTGTGTGTGTGTGTGTGTGTGTGTGTGTGTGTGTGTGTCTGCCTGCTTGCCTGCCTGTGTGCCTGCCTGTCTGTCTTTCTTTAAAGGAATACACAGGGACTCTTCTATTTGGGTTTCCTCTTTTCTCCTACTCTGCTGGAGTCTTTAAGGTAATCTAGAGCTAAAGTTGTCAGGATTAGTGCTAGTGCTAAGTATCATTATAGTCACTAATGTTCACTGAATGCTTCCTATGTGCAGGAGGAACTAAGCAAAATTATAGCAAGCAAAATTTTGATCTTTGAGGCAGTCCTATAAGGTAGGGGATATTTTACTGCTTCATTTTTCCAAAAAGGCTGAGAAAGGATAAACTATATGGCCAGTTTATATCATTAAAGAGTTTAGGATTTCAGCATAATTTTGTCTGGCCATAATCTATTTAGTCACCATATTTATATAAATGTATACTTTTAAGTTAGAACATACTAACATGAAAACTTGTAAATAGTTTGCATATACTAAGTAGCCCCATTTTCAGGTCTTTCTGTAACCAAGGCAATAAGACTAAATTTGTTCATTTGCTGCCTTCATAGACATTTCTGCTTTTAAAAACACTCTATAAGTAAAAAACTTCGGCCTCTGTGGATTTGGAAACATTAGGCTGTAGCTGACCCTTCCATTATTTTTGCAATTTTGTCCATAAGCCATTTGTTCTAGTTCATGGTTATAAGTTCCTAGGAGCCAGAAGAGCTTGTAAGTTAATACCTGATATAACAATGTCAATATCCTATAAAATATATGCACAGTTTTCATGGCAAATTTTTCTGTAAATTACCTTATTCTTTCTTTCTCTTTTACTCCTTCCAAAGTACATTAGAAATAGGCATTAAGGAACTGGTGCTGTGGCTCAAAGTGGCAGAGTGCTAGCCTTGAGCAAAAGAGCTCAGTGATAGCGCCCAGATCCTGAACTCAAAAAGAAGAAAGAAGAAAGAAGAAGGAGAAGGAGAAGGAGAAGGAGAAGAAGAAGAAGGAGAAGGAGAAGGAGAAGGAGAAGGAGAAGGAGAAGGAGAAGGAGAAGGAGAAGGAGAAGGAGAAGGAGAAGAAAGAGAAGAAAGAGAAGAAGGAGAAGAAAGAGAAGAAGGAGAAGGAGAAGAAGAAGAAGAGGAAAAAGAAGAGGCATTACATACAAATATACTCATTCTGAAATTGTTCTTGGTCCTAAACTTCTAAGTTGCTTCTTTATGAGTAATGTGTGTCTTGGGCTGGTTATTCCTCATTTAACCTTAAAGCCTAGGCATCTAGCTCTCACAGCAAATACTATCCAATTACACAAAGACCATACTCTTTTGACAGTAATATTTAAGACCAATTTATATGTATGCCCATACTCAGGAAAAATGATTGACTGACAAAATTTTCAAAGAAATTAATTAAAATTATTTTTTCATATTTCTTTTTTTGTTAAACAGACTGTATTTTATTTTTGACATCCCCAGTGCCTACGCAGTTCCAGAGATGAGTACTTACTTCATTGATTTCTTTCCCTCTTCCAAAAAGGGAGAGACAATGAATGACCTGAACCTATTTCTATTCCCCTCTTTGGTGGGTCAATCATAATTCCTTCAATCTGTTTATTGAATTTGCCTTTCTGGTCAATATGAATGGCTGTAATCAAATCAATTCTGGGATGATCTGCATTGAATATTAAAAGCCTAATTTGAGTAGATCAGCCTAAAGATGATGGAATGTTCTGCTACCATATAATTTCTATACTTAAGAGAAATAAAAAAGTTGTAATAAATTTTTAGGAAGTGAAAATGCTAAAATGAATAAAATTAAAACCTGAATCAAAGAGATGAAAAATCCCCAATAATTAAGTAAAGGAGGATATGTAAATGATATCTAAACGGCCTACAGATTACTAAGTAGGATCAAATTCAGCTCATTATCCTTTTAGTAGACATGAATTACAGATAATTATGGATAAACTATCATTAAAACACACAATGTGATGTAGATGACATATTAGGCCTTTTATTTTCTTCCACAAGACTTACTGACCATCCACTAAACTTGAAGACTACTGAGGTTCAGATTTGCAAATGAAAAAAACACATAGATCAAAACATATATTTACACACCATGAAATATTCACAGTTCAGTTGTGGCACAACTGTTTTATTTCATTTTGTCCATAAAAGGAAACTAGACACAAATAAAAAGGCTGTATCCACCTGTGCTTCAGAATTATAGCAAGCAAAATATTGTGTTCTAAATGCAACTGAAATAAAACTCAGATAAAATGCATGTAACTTACTTTTGTTTTGTTCTTTTGTTGAATGAGTCATGGCCAGGAAAATTGTTGGTATAATCTAGTTTGGGTCTAAAGGTCTGAGAACTAGGGCAACTAATGGTATAAGTTTCAGAGTCAAAAAGCCTAAGAGTCAGAAATCAAGTGTTCTAATGTCTAACAACAGGAAGTGATCACTAGACCAGGATGCAATTGATCTTTTTTCTCTGTTTTTGTTGTTGTTGTTGTTGTAGCTATACTGTCTGAGCCCTAAATGCACTGCATGATATATGACCATATTGGTGAGGGTATGTCTTTTGTATTTAATCTGATTCAAATGCTACTCTCTTCCATAAAACACCCATACAGACCCCCTAGAATAAGATTTTCTTTGGCTCAATTTCTAAGAAATCAAAAATACCTATAGATGGAGAAATTATCTTTTCAATGCGATAACAATAAATTAAGCCACCACAAAGAGACTGCATATGTGAAAATCTTTTTGTTTTAGCTACCAATGAGAAAAGGACACAATGAAAGTAGATTATTTTTCAGACATTAATTCACCTTTAAAATAGTCTTAGAGGTCAATAGGGACTATATTTTAAGGATACTTTTAGGCATATAAAGAATTAAAGATAAGAAAGACTGCATTTTGGATATATGCTAGATATAGAAATACTATAGGATCTTGAAATAAGGCAATTTCTAAGATTATCTTTCATTTCTCTTCATTTTATGCTTGCCCACTGACATCTGCTAAGTATTTCAAATAAATATTTGTAACATATAAAAGTAAATTAATTAGAAACCAGGTGCTGTGGCTCATACCTGTAATCCTAGCTACTCAGGAGGTGATATCTGAGGATTGTGCTTCAATAAAGCCAACCCGGGCACTAAACACCATGAGGCTCTTGTCTTCAGTTAGCCACTAGAAAACTGGAAGTGGTGCTGTGGCTCAAGGGTAGGGAGGTAGCCTTGAGCTGAAGAGCTCAGGGACAGCACTCAGGCCCAGAGTCCAATAAAAAAAATTAATTAGAGAATACTTATTTGGCTTTTCTTCTACAAAAAATAACAAAGCTACAAATATAAACTAGCTTGGTTTTCTTTACTCCTTCTCATCTAATAAATAAAACACATTCAATGTAATCCCAAACATGTTAAAAATTACATTAAAATCTGAATACAATATCTCAGTTCATGAAGGATATTAAATTGAGTGCCAGGATTCGAGATGTGGCTCAAGTAGTAGAGCATCAGCCTATGAGCAAAAGCATCAGATACTGAATTTGAGTCCCAAATCTCAGACTAAAAAAAATCAGTTCCATAAGAGGTTCAAAGATTATCATTTTTTAGGCTAAATGGGTTCAAATACTGGCTTTTGTGAAATGTGCCAAAAGGTCATCTCAATCTTGGTAATTGCATTTGATAATTAAGTCATCTTAGCAGATGAATACATTGGTTAGAATGGTCCTGCATGAATAAAATTCACATAAATCTAATATATAGTAATAAAGCAAACCCTAATAGAACCCTGCTATTGCATATGTGCATTTCAGTTACTGCTGACTTTAAAAATCTCATTTACATGGGAGAAGCATGTATATTATGCAAGTCGTGAATTTACTTCAACATATACATTTATAAACCCGTCATAGATGAGTTGTGGGATTAGTCAGTCAGTTGGTCATCTCCTTGGTGTCACTTTTATGTTTCTAGAGAAAATAATTTATTCTGAATCTTTTCTTGGTCAGCTTTTCATGCTGGGCTGTGATTGACCCATCAGCCAACAGACCTATGAATCATCATGTATTTTTCTAAAACAAACAGATGATATGCCAACAGGGTTTAAAATCCTACAAAATTATTATTGAGTACAACAAAGTGCCTTTACTCATCCTGCAGAAGTAGCCAATTTTTAAAAAATAATATAATTACAGTACTGATTATGTCATGAAGAAATCTATTTTTTCAGATAGGGTCTTCTATTTTGGCTTGGGCTAGCCTCAGACCTGGATTCTCCCATCTGGGTCCTTGAGCTTGATATCAAGCCCAGGATTAAGATGTATGTTAGTAAAATGTGCTCAGGGCTGGCCTCAAACTCACTCCTCCCAATATCTGCTTTTTGATTGGCTAGGATTACAGGTGTATACCATTGCTTCTGGCATCCTATGATCTACATGCATTTCATAACTTATAGCTAAGCATCTTCTGTACACTGCTGATTCTTAGCTTTTCTTTCTTTTTCCTGCTGTTTATTTCTATCAAAGACTGCCTTTCAGAAAATAAGTTAGATAAGTAACAGTGCTGTGTCTGCTGTCAGCCCTAAAAAGAGATGTGGCTGCAAAGGAGGCTGATACTAACCAATAAAAATGACATATTCAAGGATTCTGATTATATACCCTTTCTATGTCATCTTGAGCTTAAATTTAGTAGATAATTGAGAATGACCTGGTTTTCTGAGTGATTTCAATGAATTGTAGACTGAAGGGTCTGGCAGACTTTGGTCATTTATAATAAATTTCATGTTATAGTCTTATAGTTTATTCTAGTTTATTCATTCTGAGTTTTCTAGGAAGCCATCTTAAATCATTAACAGTAAGTTTATTCTTTTGTGTTTCCTCAAAGAAGATTCTAACATATTTATGTTATGTATTATATGTTTTATGCTACTAATTTAAATGAAATTAGATTGTTTCTTCATTCGCTGTCTCATTTAACAAGGTCTATCACTAAATCTGTGGTTAAAAAAAAAACTAGGGACAATGTAACAGACTCAAAGTATTATTTACCTAGGATAGTGATGTACCTTACAGGACCAAATCCGTTTGACAATCTTAATATTGAAGGAAGTAGTTGTGGAAGCAAAGAAAAGCTCTTAAGAAGAAAAGAGACAGAATCCTTGGAAATACAAACATCATAAGAAAGCCTTTATCATCAACATTCTTCTTGGGAAGTTAAGTGGTGCTGTGCAGCTAAAATCAGAACTCTGATTTCTATCTTGGGAATTCTCTCTATACATAGACGTTGTCATGAAATCTTGCCTGGTCAAGGAAGGTTTCCAGAAATCAAAGAAGCTTGGGTATTTAAGGATGATAAAAATAAGTCTTCTGGTCCAACTTGTTGAAAAAAATCACCAAGCAATTCTCCTCTGCACCATATTTAGACTACAATAATAAAGAATTCCTTTTTTCGCAAAGCAACAAGATCCTTCAATGCATGTATAACATACCGGTCAAATGACCTACTGCATTGAGTTGAAAGTGATTTCTTTCTAACATCTATTTCCATAACAGAAATGAAGCCACACTTTTGGGACACTCATTTTGCTTTTATGTAACATTATGAATGCAAGAATTTGAATTTTAGGTGTTTGTTAAGTTTTTGGATAATGTGACGGGGAAAAGGCAGAAAGAAGAGGTTTTAGCATTATTTCAATCCAGAATTTCCTCAAACTCTTTACCAACTGTTATTGGGGAACTCATGATAAATTCATCTTTAATTAATTGACCTTTAATTTCAGTCTTGCTATTGTTGTATAAGCTGCTTCCTTAGCAGCATAACAAATGCATGTTGGTAAGAGGGATTGAAAAGGTTGTCTTCAGCTATTCCTGAGTCTCTAGGCCTAATGATATCATGTACTACTATTTCTTCATTATAACTCATAACAAAGCTGAGTCAATAGAAAATACCTTCTTATGAGTTCCTCCTATCCCCATAACTTTTGCCATTAAATACTCTGCTACTAGTTAAACAACACATGCAAGTTTTTGTAGATCTCCATGTAATCTAATTGGATGAGTGTTGATTATGTTATGTTACACGACAGATTTTCCCAGTTACTCTATAGGAAGTATAGAGAATGGAATCAGTGATGTCACTATACAATTTTATGAATTTGCTTTGTGTTATTTAAGATGTAGCATATTGTAGAGACATTTGAAGCTCTTTATATAACATTCTCCAATTTATTCCCTCTATTTGAACCCTAAAGTTGTTTATCGTGTTCCACAGATTACACTGGTGAAGCTTTAGAGATTTTTTTTTTTAAAGAAAAATGAAACTACTTCAGTGCATAGGCAGTGTTACACAACTGTTTGTCCTTAAGTTTGTGTTCAAACATTGGGTTACTTCTAGTACGTCTAGACATAACAAATATGTTGTCTATTTCTGCATCAGTTCTATATAATTTTAGTTACTGATAGTTTCATGGAACAACCTGGATGCCGGCAAGCAGGTTCTATTGCTTTATGATGAAGGAAATACATTTATATGTACTGTGTCTGTATGGCATATATGTCATACTGTACTATGTGTACTATAGAGTTTACTTTACAAGTACATACAGAATGCTAGCAATTTTCCTATATCAACCTTATTTCTAGAAGTGTTCCTAAACTCCCTGTTCTCAGTTACTTTTTATTTTCTATAGACAACCTCAGAGGCCACATATAATGTCCATTTGAATCTCCCTTTTCAACTGTCATGCCTTTTGTATTTTCTTGCCTAGTTGTATGGTTAGAACTCTTATTTATTTTTAATATAAGCAATAATGTATGTTTGCCATGTTTGAGATAGATACTTATCATTTTGAAGATATTTTCCAGTTATAATTTCCTAATCTCAATATTATGAGTGTGAAATCTTATCAAATGCATATCTTAAACACGTATTGAGATGTTTTCCCTATAATCTATTAAGATATATACTTTTCAACATATTGAAACATTTTTGCATTCTCATGATAATAACCATATAACTTTTATGGCCCTAATGTACTTACATAATCAGTTGAATTTCCTGCTTGTCATAGAATTTCCAAAATAGAAATCATGAAGTGTGTCTTATCTTGAGAGAGCAAGTGGTAATGCATGTTCTTTCTTGATGTACTGAAGAATAAACTCATGGACTTGTGTTTGTTGAGCACTTGTCCCATTGGACTGATGTTCCCGGCCTGTTTATGCTTCCACTGTTTTTAGATAGGGTCTCACATTTTTTCCCAAGCTAACCTCTGTGTGCAATTCTCCCAATATCTACCTCCCACAGAGCTGGTTACAGATATGCACCATGGCACATATCAAGTAATGTATCTTAAAGTAAGTGTGCATAATGTCCACAAGAATTCATATAAGCATGTATATCTAGCCAATTATATAGAAATACCGTATTATTAATAGGTATTTTAGACACAAATATAATACAAAAAATAGAGAAAAATGAACTTAAGACTTTGTGTATTTTATCTGAGACAATCACTGAAGTTTTCATGGGTTAGTAACACTCTATTTTAGTAACTATTTCTAACAGCCCTATATTATAATAAGTGTAGCAATGAGAGCACATTACAGTGAGATTCTACAGAATGTTAAGTCTAAGCAATACTATAAACAGTATTTTTTGGCTAAACACTATGATGTCCTGTTAAGAACATTACTTACAAATCTCTAAAGCTCATTTTCTCTTTAGTAATCACGAGTTTGCAGTGAAGTGATGATGTAGGGGGAAAAAAGAACCTACTATAAATGGTATTTGAAATGTTCTCATGTGAATTCACAATGTTGCTAGGGAACGTGGCTCCTCAGTACTTAAAAAACTGAAAACTAAGTCTCATCTTGTTTGGTTATAGAAATATACATCTTGAATTTGACTGGAGATAATTTGTAGATAAATAAATTGGCTTTAAATAAATCTGGATAACCAAAATTTACATTTTGTGACCCACCTCTTTTTAAGAAATTATTAAACATGTTGAACTTACATTTGGAAATAGGATACCATATAGTCTATTACCTTTCATTACTGGAATAGCTGTGAAGTAAACAAAATCATGGTTAAGAAATTAACTGTTAGTGATAACAATTATTACTAATTCTTTTTTTTTAATTGTAAACTTGATTGGGCAACTGGGTGCCCAGATATTTGGTCAGACATCATAGTTGATGTGTCCGTGCTTGTGTTTTGAGGGACTTAAAGTATGGGTTCCCCCTTCTAGTTTGGGTAGACTTCATCTTGATGTTTGGAGGATTTAATAGATTAAAATGTCTTCTTCCAGTAGAGATGTTTCTTCCTGCATTACTGAATTTTCATTAGGATATTAGCTGTCTTTCTGCTTTTGAAGTAAACAAACATTTGCTCTTTGTGGTTCTCAACCTTTCTTACCTTTTTAGAGGAACTGCACTGCCACTGACTTACCTGGTTCTCAGGCTTCACATTAAGACAGACACTAAATTTTTGGTCATTCTGGTTTCCTCCAGTTTGTTGTTTATCTTATAGATCTTTAGCCTTGACTTTTTCTGTAATTGTGTTAGCCAATGTATTAAACTAATTTCATCCATCCATCATATACCATTGGTTCCTGGAAAATTTTATTATAAAAATAAACTCTTGGGAATACACTTTTTGCTTAGTGAGAGTGCTTTGCCTAGTGATTCCTTAGTATCAGAAGAAGACAGAAGTGGTCCTGTAGTTCAAGTGGTAGAGCTCAGGGTCCATGCTCAGGCCCTGAATTCAAGCCCAAGACTGTCAATAAACAAACGAACAAACTCTATAGCTAGAGGACCCACATTTAAATTACAGCTTCATCACTTAGTGTTATTTTTTTCCATGTATAGGCTGAACCCAGGGCCTCAAGCGGGTTATTCAGGTCCTCCTGTACTTGGGCTGGCTATTCGGTCAAACATCGAGTCCTTGTTTGTCTGTTGTTTATTTATTTTGTTTTGTGGCAGGGTCTTGAGCACTTTACACAGACTAGCCTCAAAGTCATCATTCTCCTGACCCTGCCTCCAAGTAGGTATGATCATACAAAGGGACTGACGTGCCCAGCTTGTCACTTACTTTCATGTGATTCTTGGCAATTGACTTAAAATCTTTGGCTTTTAGTTTCCTCATCTTTAAAATAGGAAAAACATAGTACCTATCTGACTGAGTTTGAGTTATTACATATAAAGCACTTAATAGAATGCCTGACCATCCAAAATGTTTAATAAAATCTTTCCATTAATATTGGAAGATTGGAGTTGTCATTGTTTTCTAATGCATGTATATTCAGAAAATACTATTAAAAACTCTACCATTTCTTATGCTCTGTTTACTTGAGCAGAACTTACTCTTGCCCATATTGATATGGAGATTGGAAATCCAGTGACGAATTTACAACCTCCTGCTAAGTGCGCTCCCTAATACGTTCCCAAGAAGCCTGCTGATTTGAAAACTACACAAAAATGAGATAAATATAAACTCTGAGGCTGAGTCAGTCCATCCATAGAATTAAGTATATAAGAGGGGCCATTTAAATGGGCCACTGAATTCTGAATATGCATTATGTGCTTGTAACAAAAGAGGGCATACATATGAAGAAATAAAGTACAATCTCCTCTGCTGGGTATGGGGCAAGACTTATGCTGTAGGTATCAGTAAGGATGTCAATACTACCAAAATCAGTACCAGAAGCAAAGAATACTTCTGTATGCAAATTAAAACCACCAGAGGGAACCTAAGTAGGTGGAATATAATTATTGAAACAGGAAAGTACCCAGGATACTGGATTAATAATCATCCCACGTTCTTTTTCAACTGCCAGGTAGTTTTAAATGGTCAAAAATATTCACAAACTTTTCATTTTAGATTTTATAATTACAAAATATTTTAAAAATAAAATACATTAAAATAGCTGGAATCAGACCAAAATAAGAATAAAATGAAGAGGAAAGAGGAACATAGTATTTTCTATTGTTAAATATATTTAATATTTTATAATATGAAAGAGACATACTTAAAAGAATGACATAAATGAATGATTCCTTCTTGATGACTATGAAATTTTAGTGCATTATTTTTCCCTCAAAGAAAACTATGCTATTCAATTTCCCTCTACAGGAGAAAAATGAAAAAGGTATAATAATGAATTTTATTAAAGAGTTTGCATGCAGAGGATTTGGTAGGATTTTAATGATAGATTTTGACAATGGCATAGAAATGAATTGTAGGACTGATTACTCCAGCTTTCCAGGCAGAAGGCTTTCTGCATTAAACTGCCCTCCTGGTGACATACTTGCTGTACTAAAGGGCAGTCTGTTAGGGCCAGAAGTGGAGTCTTGCCCTTAAAAACTGACTGATGAAACTTGGATTAATTAACAGAATGCACTGGCAACTTCTAGGAATTTCCAGGTAATTGGAAACATATTATGAAAGTGTTCACTATTATTACTTGTGATCCTTGTAGCGTGGCTTGGAACAAGGAGCTCCAGATAGAACCTACATGTAAAGTGGTAAAATAGACGTATACTTGTTTCAGACTGTTTTTAGATCAGTCTGTTCTAAGTTATAAAGAACTGAAAGTCAGCTAGTGTGACTTTTTGTGTAGTACAATTTCACGATTACACAGACCAAATTTACATGTCTCAGTCCTTCCACTAAGGAGCTTTCCTATTTTGTATTAACACTAGATGAACTAATGCTTTGAAAAAAAAGGCAAAACATGAAGATTAACCAAAGAAATAAATGGATATATAAAACAGGATTTTGCCACAAAGTCGGGAGTAACTATAATCTATGAGTTTCCACATAAAGATTGTCACCAGCATTCATTTAATATAGGATAAACCTATACTGTTTGCTTTGTATCTCAACCTTTCTAACAAGAACTTTTAAGGTTTACACATAAATAGACATGTTATATTGAAATCTCTCATATAACTATTTGAAAATAATTTTTAGAAGGAATTAGAAAATCCTAAACTTTCTACAAATTAATTCTCATCAATTTCTACCTATCAATTTCACTTCCTTGCTGTGGGCTAGCATCTTATGTTACAAACGTATCAAATGCTCTGCTTTCACTGAAGGTACCCCACATTCACCAATTTGCCAGCTTGCCTCTCTGTTCAGGTTGTGTTTTCTTTATATTGTTCATCATGAAGATTCTGCTTCTTCAAGATTCAACTCAACATCAGCTCACCTATATCACCTCTATTAACTTCTGGGCAGAATGTTGTTTGTTCATTATTCATTTGAGCCTTACCTATTTCTATTACAGCAACTATCATTCCACCATGATATTTATTTACCTATACTAGATAGAACTTCATGAATGAAATATATGCAACCCCTATAATCTTTGCCTGACATTCACATGGTCATCATTCTCTTTATTTTACTATTGAGAGTAAACATAATTACCAGGGTTTTTTTTGCCAGTCCTGGGACTTGAACTCAGTGCCTGGACACTGTCCTTGAACTTTCTCAAGTTTAGCGCTCTACCATTTAAGCCACAGCACCAGTTCCAGATTTTCAATGTATGTGGCATCAAGGAATTGAACTCAGGGCTTTAAGCATGCTAGGTGAGCACCCTACCACTAGGCTACACTCCAGGTCTCAATGATTTTTTTTTGCATTTCTTTTTTTCATATATTTTTATTTTAATTAATAGAAGGGTTACATTATATTCACCAGATAGAAGGTGCATTACTTCACATACATTGATACCCTTTCTCATGTCTTGGTCCCCATTTCCCTCCCTCCACCTGCAGCCCCTCATCTTGTTTTCCTCCCTTCCCTATCCAATTTGAAATAACCAAATACAAATATATACAATATATCAGATAACTAGGTGAAATACTGTACCAATATGAGGTAACCAAGGGACAGCAAAAGAGAGGAGAAATAACATAGTACGTTAAAGACAACAATCACTCACTATATGGCTTTTGTTTCTATATCCTGGAGGTCCTTCCATTTAGAGTCATTCTATATGGCCTTATGAATCTAGATTTTGTTCTATTTTAAATCTCTGCTAGGAGAGCCTAAGGTTTCTACTGATTATGACAAATGAGGGAAACCATTGAGCCTATGTTCCTTTGAGTCTGGCTTACTTCACTTAATATGATTTTTTTCTGAGTCTTTCCATTTCCTCACAAATGGGGTGTTGTCCTTCTTTCTCACATCAGCATAGAATTCCATTGTGTATAAATACCATATCTTGTTGATCAACTGAGGGACATCTAGGTTGGTTCCATATCTTTGCTATGGTAAATAGTGCTGCAATGAACAAGTATGCCCTTGTTTCTGGATGATTGGGTAAATGCCAAGTAGTGGAATTGCTAGGTCATAGGGGAATTCTATGTTTAGACTTTTGAGGAACTGCCATACTGCTTTCCATAGTGGTTGAATGAGTTTGCCCTCCCACCAGCAGTGTAGTAGTGATTGTGCTTGGCCACATCCCCTCCAGCATCTGTTGTTATTAGATTTCTTGATCCTGGCCATTCTAACTGGAGTGAGGTGGAATCTTAGAGTTCTTTTGATTTGCATTTCTTTTATGGTCAGAGATATCGAGCATTTCTTCATGTGTCTATATGCCATTGTTGTTTCTTCTTCAGAGAAGACTCTCTTTAAGTCTTTGGCCCATCTTTTAATAGTATGGTTGTTACTTTGGAGATTAGTTTTGGAGTGATTCAATTTTTTGAGTTGTTGATATATGAGCCCTTTGTTGTATGGCTGGTGAAGACCTTCTCCCATTCTATGGGCTTTCTATTTAACTTTCTAGCTATGTCCTTTGCCATACAGAAGCTCTACATGTAGGATTTCTAAATCATGACATTGATATGTGTGATCAAATGATTATTTTCTTATGGGAACGCTATGTTATAAGCTTCCGTGTCCATGGCCTCTATTCAACACAAGCCAGCCACACACTCTCCTGTCTTGTAACAGCAAATCATGTCTCGCTCTTTAATGTCGACTGTGAAACAAAACTACATGTCAGAATACTACAGAAAGACAATGACACACAAAGTCACAGATACACACATACACAAACTTGCATGTAACTTTTCAGTCAGGGCTTTAAAATTAATTTAAATAATTTTAGGTTATTTTTTAATTTCTTAAATTCTATTCTATTGAAAAGCATAAGATCCTAACATTTTTTTCTTACCTTCAGCTGGGGCTCAATTCTGGTTATGATAAATGCTTCCATGCATGTAGTATATTGAATAAGAGCTATTTCTTGTTTTCATATTTATTTAAACATATTCCATGCTTTATATTTTAAACTTTATTGATTATTGTCTGCCATACCCATCACATTTAGGCTAACTAAATCAATTAATTTAAAGTTCTTTTCTCCCCATCTTTTATTACTCAACTGTGAATAAGCCATTGACTATACCTTTATAGAAGCAAAAGTCAAGATGTAAGAAGAAGAATGAAAGCTTAGGGAAATGAGATCAAGTTATTTAGACCTTAATACTGCATTGTTTTAACTCCTTGTATAATCATTTTTCTTCTGTCTTGGTCTTGTTTTCTTTGTTAATTGAAAGGAATAGCCGGGCGAGGTGGCTCATGCCTATAATCCTAGCTACTCAGGAGGCTGAGATCTGAGGATTATGGTTGAAAGTCGCCTGGGCTCTAAAGAACGAAAGACTATTATCTCTAATTAATCATTGGAAAATGGGAAGTGCAACTGTGGCTCAAGGGTAGTCTTGTAGCCTTGCACTGAAGTGCTCAAGGACAGTGCCCAGGCCCAGAGTTCAAACTCCATGACCCACAAAAAAGAAGGAAAGAAACAAAGAAACAAAGAAAGGAGTAAACTTAAGCTATTTGTACACTTCCAATATAATTTTTGCAATATACACATGCAATTGTGTTGGTACTTGCTTAATTAAAACATGAAATTAATATTTTCAGCTATATGTCGTTAGCACAAATGATCTTATGCAATAGTACCTTCATAATTATGAGTTAGTTATGCATTTCTAAATGCAGATTAAATATGTAGGCATATTTAGTACCTGGAATACCCCAAATAACAATAACTGGGATTTATTTAAAGCTTACCATTGCAGGTGCTGTTCTTAAGCTCTTTATTTGCATTAATTCATATATAATCCTCACTATAATCATTTATTCATGATTTCATAGATGACAAGCTGTAGTATATAGAGGTTAAGAACTTATTCATGGGCTAGGAGTTTGGCCTAGTGGTAGAGTGCTTGCCTAGCATGCACAAAGACCTGGGTTCGATTCCTTAGTACCACATACATAGAAAAAAGCCAGAAGTGGTGCTGAGGCTCAAGTGGTATAGCTCTAGCCTTGAGAAAGTCCAAGAACAGTGCTCAGGCACTGAGCTCAAGCCCAGGACTGGTAAAAAAAACAAAAAAAAAGAACTCATTCAGTCAAACAGCTTTTTAAAATTTTTTTGATCAGCCATGGGGTGTGAACTTGGGCTGGGCACTGTCTCTGAGCTCTTCAGCTTAGCACTAGTGCTCTACCCCTTGAGCCAAAACACCACTTCTGGTTCTCTTATGGTTAATTGGAGGTAAGAGTCTTGTGTAAATCTGTGCCTGGCTGGCTTTGAACCACGATCCTCAGATCTCAGCCTCTTGAGTAGCTAGCATTACAGGAGTGAGCCACCAGCACACACCCAGCTTATACAGCTTTTAAGTGACAGAGCAGGGATTCAAACTTGCGTAGGCTATAACTGTACTTGAGAAACAATGGACTGAAAAATTCTCATGCTCTTTCCCATACAGTACAATCCATTTCTCCTTTCTTTTTTTGAATTCTTAAAGTATACTTACATATCTACTAAGCTTAATATATTCTTTTCCAATAAAACCTTGTCTTAGATTATAATTTTTATCCTTTTCACTGTCCTTCTACTCCTCATAATCACATAAAATTGCTCACTTGGCCTGTTGTGCACAAATGCAGAATTCAGTTTCACTGCATTTTTGAAAATCACTTTATCTAATAGTTCCATAGGGATCATTCATTCTTGATGACAGAGGTTGAACAAAATTACCTCTTGTCAAGGGAACGTGTGTCTTTAGAATTTAATAATTTATTATCATTTAAGTTATTTAAAAAGAAATAGCTGTCTATAAATTTAGAGTTACAAGTGTTATATCCAGTCTCACCATCAAGAATAAGGTTCCCTTCTCAGTGTCTCTGTTGGCCCATAGCTTTAAGGAGAAAGGTTCTAGACTAAAGTGAACCTACAACTTTCATTGGTCATTGTATTTACTAGTAAATACAGCTAATTTCCTTGATTAAATTAGATATGTGATACATATATATACATATATATGTATACATGTGTATATCTGCCACTTGGTTTTAGTTTACTATTTAACTATTTTTTTTTTTTGCCAGTCCTGGGCTTGAACTCAGGGCCTGAGCACTGTCCTTGGACTTTCACAAGGTTGGAACTCTACCACTTGAACCACAGCACCACTTCTGGCTTTTTTTTCTATGTATGTGGTACTGAGGAATTAAACCCGGGTTTTCATGCATGCTAGGCAAGCACTCTACCACAAGGCCAAACTCCTGGCCCCTACTATTTAATTATTTTACAGCAAAATGGAAGTAATTGTTTCAGAAGCTCTGTGTATATTTCTATAACAGATAACATTTATTTTTAGTAAAATTAATATATTTTCATGATTGAAGATAATTTAGAAAAAAATACAAATTATTTATAGTTCATGGAGCAGCATTGTTACTATTATTTTTATATTATTTTCTTTTCTTAATGTTAGTACATGTTCATATGCTAGTGTTTTTACATATTGATTTTTTTATCTAATTTGGAATTATTTCTATGCTTATATTTTCTGTGTGTGATAAAGTTCCTCTTGAAACCATATATAGATGAGTCAAGGTTCAAAAATGTTTCAGGAAATTAGAAGCATCATAAAGGTAATGGCTTCTATGTCTCAACAAAGATGAATAACCCAACCCAATTTGCCCCTTAACTAAGACACCATAAGAAAAAGAAAAAACATGTGAAATGATGATTGACCATGTACTAAACAACAGAAAGTAAAGGGACAAAATCTCTGAGAAATAGCGAAGAACTATTGCCTTGACAGAGTATCCAGACTGTGGCTTAGTAAGAAGAAACTCAGGTGAAGATGTGGACTTCTCAAATTCAGAAGATAGACTGAAGAATCTGGGAAGACCAAGATGCATAGAGATGTCAGGATAGAGTCTATAAAAGAGATAGACACACACAGACAAAACTTCAGAGATCCTTACAGAAATTCTTTTGAGGATTCCTCTAGTGATCTGTGAGCTCAATGATAAAGAAAGAACCACCAGAAAGAATTAATAAGAGGGCCGAATGTTCAGGTAGGGCCCAGACACAGTTTCTGCCTGTTCTCATGGAACAGATGGAAATTAGATAGATTACACAGAATAATATTGCCTCAGCATGGGAAATAATTAGCCTTTGATTTAGCATCGCTATATTCTTGCCTGACATAATTACAAAGTTCAAAAAAGTGTTATCAGTAATTCAACTGCATTTAAAAAAATGCTTAAGAATATAAGACAGGCCAAGCTGGTGACACACACCTGTGATCTCAGAGGCTCAGGATGCAGAGATTAGGAAATTACAATTCAAGGTTAAACTGGGAGAAAAGTTGTAAGACTCCTCCTTCCCATTTCAATAAACAATCGATATAGGGTGGAGGATGGGTGATAGAGAGGACATAGGTTATTAGCCTGAGACTACCCAAGGGCTGAAAAAGCATGTCAGATTCCATCTCATAAATAAAAGAATAAAAGGGCTGGCTTGCAGGAGAAGGTGGCAGAAGTCCTGCCTAGTAGTGAGCACAAGGCCTTGAATTCAAATTCGAATACCATTATCAAAAAGGGGATAATCATCAGAATAAAAAAAATACACATCAAGAAAGGTCAAATGTACAAGGTTTGCATTTGATTAAAAAAAAACTACCAGGCATGAATACAGTGAGTGGGAAATGTAGCTCAAGAAGGGAGTCAAAACCATTCCTAGAACTGATAGTCATTAGCGGTTAAAATGATCATAGAAGGCATATATTAAAACTGAATTCTGAACCATAAAAAGACATGTTAATTCTTCCTTGGAAATTTTACACCTTAGGGTTGTTTTCTAAAACAAAGACTGAATTTACTTCTAAAGGATTTTCTGGAAATTCTTCTGGGTAGGAGGAGTTAACTTTAATGGTTATAGCTGTTTCATTGATATTAAAAACACAGTACTTGTACTGATAGTTTTGGAGAATTCTGGAGTATATGATTTATCATCCTTTAAATACATAATTTTCATGAATTTGAATGTGGTTAACCAATGTTCAGATTTTGTAATTATTTAACTTTCTTCGCAATACAATTTTATATTTCTAAGTTTCATAAATTTTATCACTATATTTAAATTATAACCATGTATGTTTGTGTTTGTGACACTAATGACATCTAATTTAAGACATAACATGCTGATGGATTTCTGGATGAAATCTGATGCCTCTGAATTTACTTAAGTTACAGAAAAAAAAAAGAGATGGTACCTATAACACAGGGGTAGATATTACTGAAAATGTCAACTACTAGTAGTAAATGTCAAAAATCCCCTAAGATGGCATCTCTACCTCTAAATCGATACCAGCAAACAACTGACAGTTTCCATGATATTACATGCATACACAGACTCCTGCTGTTGCCAGCCCAATCTCCAGCATAACTGTTTCTCTGTCTCTTTGTCTTTCTGAGTCTGTCTCTCTCTCTCTCCTACATTTACTTTTCCTGCATGACATTTGATCTGTCAAGACTATGAACACTGGTGTTCTCCTGAGCCACCCTGACTACTTCATGTTCCTCTGAAAGCAGGGCTGAGGGCAGCAAGTCTCTCAGAATGAGATCCGTACTTATCAATCACAGTAGCAGTTGCTTGGAAAATGGCCTTAGCACAGGTGATACTGGTTTGTTCACTGGGAAAAGAAAAGCAATTTCAAATTAAAAGAGAGGCAAACCCAATTCACACAGCTAAAAAGGCTTCTGAAAACTAGAAAGATTGAATTTTCAGGCTTTGGGCAATGAGACAGAGGCTACTTAAATTTATGAGAGACAGACAAGAACAGCTTCAGGTTAGTTTAAAAATGCAATCCGGGGAGCTGTTCTATAGAGAAAAAACCTAAAGCCTGAATCATACTAGAGGGAGAGAATAGGAGGAAGGAGGGCAGCACTTAAGGAAAATAAAGGTAGTAAAGAAAAAACAATAAACAGCCCTTGAACAGCCTCAACAAAAGGGTTGCCTAGATAGATTCACAGTGGGCAGGCATCCTTCCATTGCATTCCTTTCACTATTTGGACCTTCTTGGGCTTCTCATGAAGAATACTTACTTTTTGTACAGTATTTCTGCAGAAAGTTTTACTCTGAGTGTGATACGAGGACCAGTAACAAGGACATCATCTATTAGCTTATTAGAAATATAGAATCATGGTTTCAACCCAAAGGCATCAAATGATATCATTTCCCAAGACCTGCTTGTGATTCATAGGCATGCTCATTTGAAGAACATTGCCCTACAACAAAGTGTGTTGTCTGAAAGAGAGCTTTGGTCTTACAATTGAAGACAGCAGCATGCAGATTATGAGTATCCATCTATTTACTCTTTCAATACAAATTCATTAAGCACAATGAGAACCTCAATAGTCCCTTAGACTCCAGCAGCTGGTAGTTTGCTCTTATTTCTTGAGCTACATTGTGTGAAATGCTCAGCATTTCACAAAGACAAATTAAGACATTGTCCTTGCCTCTTAGAAAGGCCAGAAATGTATTAGTTATATTAAGAAATGGGTAATGAAAAAGAACTTCGTGGTTTTAATGTTCAGAATATGTTTCTGGCACTGGAATAACAAGCTGTGGATAGGGATTAAGAATAGTGGTGATTGAGTTGCACAGAAATGGAAAGGTATCTATGAAGCTGAGAAGGTGATAGTCTGGAGATAAGTCGCGCGCACGTGTGTGTGTGGGGGGGAGAGACAGACAGAGAGAAACAGAGAGAGAGACATAGAGACAGAGAGAGGCAGAGAGGCAGAAGGAGTGGAGGGGGGTGAGGGAAGAGGGCCAGGGCCTTGTGCTGTTGCATAGTTTTTTTTGTTGTTGTTTTTCTTTTTGTTTTTTGTTTTTTTGTTGTTAATCACAGTGGGTGCTCTACAATTGAACTAAATCCCCAGTCCAGGTTTTTTCTGGTTAGTACTTTTCTACCCAGACAAGCTTCAAACCACATTCCTCAGTAGCTATGATTACAAGCATAAGACACCAGTCCCCAGCTTTGAGTTGAGTCTTGGGAGGGAAATATGTACTGAGAATTCCCCCCATTATTCCAAGTGAGCATAGGGCATGGAGAGGAAGACGGTGAAAGAGGACATAAGAAGGGTATTTAAGGCACAAAAATCAATTTTAACAAAGGCACAAGGCTCAAGAAACAAATTGTCCTATTAAATTAATTTAGAGTAGTCCTGTATGGCTGGACTGTAGATGGATAAGGGCTAGTGGAAGAGATTGGCTGGAAGAGCCAGGTTTCGAGGGTTTGTAGACTAAGCACTTTGGGTCAAGTCTACGACTTTTAAGTAGGGCAACAGCAGAAACATGTTTGTGATTTAGAAACATCACACTAGTGGATATTTAGGGGAATGGTGATTATCCAAGTTGGCAGACACATAGAGTACATGGAGAAAAGCAAGGGCAGGTAAATTTTGAATTGTATTCTTGGATCCAGATCACAGAATATACTGACTGTCATGTTTTGTTTGGGCTTAGTAGGCTGTGGGGAGCCATTGAAAATTTGGGGGAAAGATAATGCTTTGGAGTGAGAAAAGATTAAAGGAAGAAGGCCAGTTAGGTTACTGCAATAATTTAGGCAAGAATATATAGAACCTGATTACTCCAAGAAGTGAAATTAAAGGATAGATTTGAGAAGCAGGTGCACAATTACAAGCACAGTTTCAGTACTCATTTTAGGATGGTACAATTTTACACATAAATCAAATCTTTATAAACATTGTTATTTTCACATCCTAATATAGCCTGTACTTGTTTACCAATCAATGGATGAAAGGCTCTTCAAATTCTTTGGGTCACCAAGGAGAAAAGCTGTTGATCCACCTGCAGTTCCATCTTTCAGTTCTGAATGGACACTACTAAGTGTCTTGAATTCATCAAAACCCAGAATAGGAGTCTCGTTATAGAATGTCTTCCATTTGTATTTGGCTATTTCCCAACTCTGAACATATATATATATATGGCTATACATACATATATCCAGGAAAGTTTGTTATTCTCTATCTTCAAGGCAATGGTCTTCACTATCTGTTATCTCAGTGATGTCATAGGGAAACTAAGTCTCCTTTCCAGTTCTCAGTTTCTTTACAACATTATGAGTTATAGAGCAGATACAATCATATTTTATTTAGCTCAACTGTATTAGATTATTTTTGTTTTTTATGTAGGTAGCTTTTTGTTCTAGGTAACTTTATTGTTGGTGTTATTGTTCGGAATTTCTACGAAAAACTCTAGCTAGTGTTTTAGTTTCACTTTACAGAATATTTATAATTTTGGGTCATCATGCTTGGCCTTACTTCTGATATACAATATTCCAAACAGCCACTTTCTCCTCTACAAATATATGCATACACACACACACACACACACACACACACACACACACCTTACAAAGATAGGAAGTAGCACTGTATATCTATTGTTATGTATCAATTTGCACCATATGAAACTTGCCTTCTGGTGCTGGGTGACTCTATCCTTTCTAATTCAAGATCCACCAGGTCTAGAGAGTAATTAGAAACATTCATGCTATAATATTAACACTTAGAAAAATCCCACTGTTCTTATCTGAGGTTTTCATTTTTTGTTAAGATTGCTTAGCCAGTATGAAAGCTGCCCACACAATGCTTGTATGAAAATTGTATTGCTCATAAATTTTCATGAAAATATTCCACACACAAACTCAGGTTTTCATGACTATTTCAAAAGCATACAAGAAATGCATGTTAAAAAAGCATTAAGTAAATGTTTAGATGTTTTCCTTTCCAGATGATGATGATGATGATAAATTTTCCCATTCACTTCCCTCTAAAAAGAAATAGGAGTGGAGTTTTATGGGCAAGATAAGGTACAAATCCTTCTTTTTCATGTATGCAAGAATAATTTCTGTTCAATTTGAGGATGAAATAAAATTCAGATCAATATGTCTTCTTTTTTATGATGGACTTGTCTTATCTTCAAGTTAACCACTCTTGGGCTCCTAACCCTATTATCAAAACCTGTCAATCATTCTTTTAACATTCTTCACAGTATGGAGTATTTCCATACTCAAAACATGGGCTCATACAATCTTTCTCAGTCCCATAATGGTCCTGTATGTTGTAAGCAATACTGTTTGATCAATTCAGCAAACATTTTTGCTTTTACTAAGAGTTGGAATTCCTTTATCCTATTCAATGCCTTGACTTCTTTTATTCCTGGTTTTGATTAATTATTGATATAACGCTGTAAGCTTATTATTTTTAATCTGTTAGTGTGCTACACAAAATTAATTTCATCTGGAAGGAATCTTATTTTGTTGGATGTGCCTTTTGATTTTCAATTCTTAAAATATTTTTGAATTTTGGTTTCAAGACCCACATCTGACTCTGGCTTCTGACAATAAACCTGGTTCCAATCTCCACTTCTAAACATAACAGAACACTTTAAGTTCCTCTGAACACAGAAGTTGAGCTTCTTAATCAATCTCAGAGTCCCCCACCCCAAACTTATTTACTAATTTGGATTCCCACTGCATTTTAGGTACATGGAAACATTTGTCTTGCTTTTAAATTTTGATTTTGTCTTTTAGTCTTATGATTTATTTCTCACCACTATATTGTGAACTAAATGAGGTAATCTTGACCAGAAGTTTACAGTGTCTTCATTTTACAGATGAAAACTGAAAAAGATTTATTAGCTTGCCTCAAATTGCAGATGTGATCAATAGTTTAATCTGGGCTCCAGTTATAAACTTTCATTTGATTCTTGATAATCAAAATGCATTTTATTTTCTAGAGAATTGCTGTAAGGAACTGTTGATCAGTTGCAGTAAGAAAATAAAGAACATGATTTACAGACAAAAGACCTGCATTTGAGTCCTGACTAACAGTTACTGGTTTCTCTTAGATTCAGGTTACTTATAGAATAATTACAGTATTGTCATGAAGTAAAATCACATGGTATCTTTTAAAAAATGCAAACATACATGAATGCAGAGGTTTTAGTTGCAAAAAGAATTATCTTCATAAAAGATATATTAAATATGGATTTAATTCAGATAAACATGAAAGATGTAATTAATTCAGCAGTGCAGTCATCTAGTTTTATCTCAGTGTGTTATTTTTTTAAGTAGAAATGGAGTTTAGTAGTTGGGAAAGTATATATGTCCATATAACAAAAAATATGTTCCTTGCTGGGTGCTGGTGGCTCATGCCTGTAATCCTAGCTGCTCAGGAGGCTGAGATCTGAGGACCATAGTTCAAAGTCACCCTGAACACAAAAGTCTGTGAGACTCTGATCTCCAATTAAACACTAGAAAACTAGAGATGGAACTATGGCTAGTGGTAGATTGCCAGCCTCAGGGACGGTGGCCAAACCCAGAGTTCAAGCCCCATGATCAACCAAAAACAAATTTTGTTTTGTTCCTCAAGGAATTTTAGGGAAGGATTTTATTGATACAAAATGTGGAAAGTAACATTAAGTTGTTTTCCAAATATAGTACTGATTATATAATTTTATTGGTTAGTCATTGTGTTCAGATCTCAAGGGTAGTCTTTCCATTTAGATTCACCCTTTCAACATATTATTTGTAAAATAGTCTTGGGGCTGGGAGTTTAGCTTAGTGATAGAGTGCTTGCCTAGCATACACAAAGAGCTTTGTTTGATTCCTTGGTACCACATACATAGAAAAGCTGGAAGTGGTGCTGTGGCTCAAGTGGTAGAACACTAGACTTTAGGAAAAAGCCCAAGGGTAGTGCCCCAGAACTGGCAAAAAAAAAAAAAAAAAGAAAATTAGTCTTGCAGGTCTTACTGTTATAAGTATTAGCTATTTAAAATGAAGTAAATAATTCTAGGTATCAAGTGGTTCAGGGATTGTCTGGAAAGGCTAAAGAACATTATGCATCAGGACAAAGGGCAGCAAGAAAGATACTCAGTGACACTACCATACTATTTGGTTTCATCCATGACAAAAATCTATCAGTATTTATCAAAACTGTCCCATAGATTTAAACATCTCTTTTACCATGGTTGTCAGTATTGCTGCTGCCTTTCCAGCCCTCTTTTGCTTTTGAATCTATTCAAAGAAACTAAGTTCTGGGGCCAGGAGTGTGGCTTTGTGACAGAGTGCTTGTGTTGCATGCACGAAGCCCTGGGTTCTATTTCTTGGTTACCACATACACAGAAAATTCCAGAAATGATGCTGTGGTTCCATTGGTTGAGAAGCAGCCTTGAGAAAGCCCAAGGATAGTACTCAGGCCCTGAGCTCAAGCCCGGGACTGGCAAAAAAAGAAAAAAAAAAGATTAGTTCTTTAAACACAAATAAAAAGGCATATGGAAAGAAAAGATCATTTAAGCTAGTCTGGGGAACAAGCAAATAAAGTTTTCTCTCTGTGGGCATCTTAAATCATACAGACCTATAAGAGGAGTAGTATTAAGAAAACCAAGGCATGGGTTCTAGAAAGAGAATCTTGTAGACACATAAAATAAGTTGAGTATGACAAGCCCTCAAGGTTAATGGGAGGTCATGAGACTGAAAGAAGTTCAGTGCGGATGGATCATGGAGGTAAATCTTAGGACAAGGCTGAAACAACAGGAACTCAACAATCACTGAATGCCAGTGGAGGTTATTATGATACCCTGTAAGCTTACATTTTATGCTGACAGTCTATAAGCCCCAAAGAGCCAGCAAATCTCTGAATATTTAGAAAAAGAAAAAGCCACAAGGTAAGCTATTCCAAACTCATTACAGATATTGATGGTTTACATTAATCATTTTAGAATAAACCACATTTCTGAATGCCATACTTTTTACAAGGAAAAAAGCAGGATGAACTTAACTATTTAACAACTGCAAATAAAATGTGCAAGACTAACAGAATAATTCATTATAAGCAAAATAAAGCACATGGTTCCTTGTTTTCTCCTCTGCATGGCTTTTGAAATATTTTATCATGAATGAATAAAAATCTTTATAATTTTGCCTAATGCTCCTTTTTAAAACAATAGAAAGTGTTCAACCTACATTAAGAATACTCTGACCTGTTCTAGACATATTTTAATCAAATACAAAAATATCAGAGTACTTTATTTCTTTCAAAAGAAAAATACTTTTAAATTCCATTTATTTACAGTATGACTATTACTCAAAATTCCTCAACCAGAATCAAATTTAACTTTTCACAGACTTGTTTTATTATATATTTCAAAGTAATAACTATAATCATATATTAATTTACCTGTGTATTTCTAAGACTTAATTAAATGCCCTGCTATTATTCAAACATATTCAGGGATAAGCAAAAATCACATTCAATTAAAAATACATTTTGATTCATTGGGAATAAGTTCAAAATCCTTTGGTTCATAATGATTTTATAATAGAATTCCCCAGTATTTAGTTCTCTACTTTTATAGGCATATACTTGCACCCAAAATACTGTCCTTAATATTCATGAAATAGCTTTAATATTACTTATTTCTTACCTGCTATTCTCCAGGTCTATACAAGCAAAGGCCACCAATACAATAGTCTCTTTATTTGTCCTTCAGACTACACTGTCTTCTTTTTCCTTGGGTACTTCACTTAATACTTATTGTCTTCTCTACATGTGCTAATGCTTCCATTCATATTAATTCCTTTCCTTTATTATATAATAAAATTTCATTCTCTCGTGAGAAAAAATCAGAGACAAAACATTCCTATATATTTCCTCCCATTTATAATCCTTTCTGTAATATTCAATATTATATATCATATAATGTACACTAGTAAGAATTATTAAGAATTTTATGACTCCTCTTCCTTACTTTCCATTCTCCTCCACTGAACCTGTCTTCTGCCCTTATGTTCTAATGAAAATTCTCCTGAAATCATCATCAGTAACCTTTTCCAAAGAAGTAAGCATTTATCAGCCAGCACTTGATAGCATTAATCCGAAAACTAATTTTTTTTTTTGCTAGTCTTGGGGCTTGAACTCAGGACCTGTGCGCTGTTCTAGGGCTTAGCTCTACCACTTGCCACAACACCATTTCTGACTTTTCTATGTATGTGGTACCGAGGAATTGAACTGGGGTCTTCATGCATGCTAGGCAAGTACTCTACAACTAGGCTCAACTCCTGGGCCCTGAAATCTAATTTTTGTGATACTAGAGATAGAATCCAAGGCCTTGTGTATGATAGGCACATGTTTTCCCGCTTGAATTACATCCTACTTCATTCGAATTTAGTTTTCAAAACAAAGTCTTGCTAACCGCACAGGCTGGCCTTGTGCTCATGAATCTCTTCTTTTGACCAGAAACTTTTTGTAGTAAATGGCACCATGAGAAAGGACAAGCTATGCCCTGCTCCCTTTGGAAAAACACCCATTTAACATTCAAATTACTACATGTACAAAACACAAGTTTGCATTATGTTAAGTCCTAAACACCTAGGATTATTACCCTGAACATATATATATATATATATATATATATATATATATATATGTCATGGGGCTTGAACTCTGGGCCTGGGCGCTGTCCCTGAGCTCTTCAGCTCAAGGCTACCACCCTACCCCCCTAAGCCACAGCCCCATTTCTGGTTTTCTGGTGGTTAATTGGAGATAAGAGTCTCACAAACTTTTGTGCCCGGATGGCTTTGAACTGTGATCCTCAGATCTTAGCCCCCTGAGTAGCTAGGATTACAGGCGCGAGCCACCATGGCATCCAGCAACCCTGAATCTTATTAGCTCTTCCTAACTGCCCTCAGAGGGCATCATTCTCCCCTGCAAGCTCTATGCCCTGTCTATGCAAACTATTTTATGGATGTGTGTATGTGTATGTCTTTTTATGTGTGTATGTACCATTGCCTCTACTCCATTAATAACATTTCCTGTTATCTATTAACATACTGATTCTTTCAGCCTCATTTAGAGCATCTAAGAAAGTGTTCCTGTTCAAGTATAGTGTTCCTCATTATACTATACATGTTCCTCTATTTTAGTCCTCATAATATACAACTGGACTATAATTGCTGTCTTGTCCCCTAGTGAACAGACACGAAGTATTACAGTGATGTTTCTACTTCCTTACATTATATCTGGCATGTGATAAGAGAGTTTTAGGTTTAGGAACTATATGAGATGTAACAATTAATGGGCATGCTGTGTGTTGAGAGAGAGAGAGAGAGAGAGAGAGAGAGAGAGAGAGAGAGAGAGAGAGAGAGAGAGAGAGAGGATGATGATGATAATGAATACCACATCCTCACAAGAAATGTAAGAACATTAGGTTCTGAAAAAGAATAACACATTTTTTACTTGTTTTGTTTTGTTTTCCTTTAGTTAAACCCTAGCTATTAAAGATTTATAACTCGCTTAAAAATAAACTGTTGACTGCCACTGGTTTTTGGGCCACAATTACATGAACCAAATATATCCCTTGATCCTAATTTTCTTAGAGGTGATTTTCTATACATAAGAAATTTATGTTTTGCAAATAATCTTTGCATATATGCCACATTGTGTGCAAAATATATTAATATTTTAATTGGCTATATGCAATAAGAAAGAGATTGATCCAGTCTTCTATGGAAGTGCTAATATGATTTAAAAAAAACAACTGAGAATACTAATTTTGTTGTCAATTTTATATCCTCATAATTACCTTGTAAATAGGCAGCATTTTTTTCTTGTAGCAATCACTGATGTTTTCAAATGTCTTAAAAAAGGAAAAGCATTTAAGATAATTCTTACAAGAAATGAAACTATTTATTTTGACATTTGTTGGCTGTGGCTATGGACCATGTTTTTTCCAAGTCTGAAAAATGACAACCTGGAAGCTTCTGCGTTTAGAACAAATAGTTTTAATAACTTTAAAGGTGAGTAAAACAAAATTCTAGATGACAAATAAGATGATCCTTAATCTTATCTTTTTTATTTCTAACTCTTATCTTAAAAGTGGTGGAAAACAGGGATAGTGGTTGGGATGCAGCTACATTGCTATGTTCTATGAATCGATGGATAAGAAGTGGGGACCTGAGAGCTAAGTCCCTTTTCCCTCCAGGCCCTCTAAGACAAACCTCCAATAAGGATAGCAGATGTAGAATGATTCTTCTAGCCAAGGTCATATTAATTGGAAGGAAGACAAAATAGCTTGGTAAATAGGTTGTGATGCAAGAGATGGTCTAGGAAAGAATACTGAAATGGAATGTTCATACAGTTTATGAAGTAGAGGTTCCAGATGTTAAATATAGATAAAAAGAACAGAAAAATACAAAGATTCTAAGCTGTATCAGAAAGAATCACATAACTTGAGGAGCATGAAGGACTTTAGAGATACACTATTATAGTTCAAGCCTTTCATTTTTCAAGAGGAGGAAGTTAACCTTTCAGAAGGTTAAATCACTTGGCCCAGGCTGGACAGAGCGTTAATGAAAATAGTGTCTTGGGTTTCTATGATGCGGATGTGGAAGAAAGGAAGTGGGTCTCTTTCATTCTGATCCAGAAACACAAATCCTTTAAAAACATATGCAGACCTTTCTTTAAAAAAAAAAAACAACAAAAAAAAACAGCTGGTATCACCTGCAGAGCTGAACCAAATACTGTCATTGGTACTTGGGCTAAGCCAGAAAAACATTCTCTGTAAAATTTTCTTAGTGCATGGATAACCTTCATAAAATTAGTTCATGCATGCTTTTAAATTACTTTGCACCTGTTTAATAGCTCCTGGGTGGAAATTTCCTAGGAGTTTTAGAAGGTTTGTAAAATTGGGCTTTTTATTATTTTTAAGATCACTCTTAGATCCAATATGCTATAGAAATCAATTGTAATTTTCCTTCTAAGGTGATTTTCCTTCCAATCTATTATCCTTTCTTCTTTTCTGCATCTTTGTTTCAGGGAACAGTCTCTACAATTCTTTTGGGATGTATCACATGCAGTCTATAAGTTTACTTTTATAAGCTTTTACATTTTGATCCACTTTCATATATACATGTATGTATTTATATATTCATATGTATAAATATATATAAATATGAATATATGAATACATGTGAAAGTGGTAGAGCAGTAGAATGCTAGCCTTGAGCACAAAAGTAGAGGGATAGTTGATATTCTACCTCCAATTCATCAGCAAAAAGCCATGAGGGGCCAGGAGTGTGGTCTATTGGTAGAGTGCTTGCCTAGCTTGCACAAAGCCCTAGGTTTGATTCCTTGGTACCACATACACAGAACAAACCTGAAGTGGTGCTGTGGCTCAAGTGGTAGAGTGATAGCCTTGAGAAAGCTCAAGAAAAGTGCCCAAGCCCTGAGTTCAGGCCCCAAAGCTGGCAAAAAAGATATATTTTTTAAGCTATGAGGAAGCAAACCAGATGAGAGTGTAAGTGCAAGACCCCATATTTAAACCCTAGTACAAAAGAACTGCTTGTTTAAGTCATAGGCCTCAGAAAATCAGAATCCTTTATTTTCTCAAAGGCCTGTCTCCCTATGTGATGTCCTCTGCCATGAGATTATGCAGCAAAAAGATTCTTACTAGATGTCAAATAGCTATTTGGTGTCAAATTTTTGAACTTTCAGGTTATCTAAATGAACCTCTATTCTTTATAATTTCCCCAGCCTCAGATATTCTGTTATGGTAACAAAATATACAAGACACTGGTAAAATATAGAGGAAGAGTTGGAGGAAGAAATATAAAGATGAGCAATGCCATGTAAGGGAAAGAAGCCCCCCAAAAAGCATAATCTAGTCATCTATGAGGGCAGCCAGGTGGGCTTCATGTGTTCCAGGGATCTAGAAAAGAGATGAGACAGAAACTTCCTAGTAGGTAGACATGTGAGTCCCAGAGGAACCTAGAAGAACTTGCCAGCTCAGGGGAAGAGCTGAGTTTGGAAGAGAAAGATTGGCTTTGGAAAATAAGGATACAGGAAGCTTCCAATCCAGATTGAATGGAGTTTAAAAATTGGTGAGAGAATTTGTGAGGATACATACAGCTTCCTATTAGGCAAGACTATCCTTCAAAAATGAAGGAGACATTTCAAAATAGAAGTTGAATGAATTGTCCATAATAGATCTGATCTATCAGAAATGGTACATGGAGTCCTTCTCACTTAAATAGAAACAACTTCCAGTTCTGTAGCTATTTCATTAGGTAAAAATTACCAGTGAAAGGAACTGCACAGGTGAATATTAAAAGTAAGATTAATGAATATTTCATTTGGACTCCATTTTTCCTGCATAATGAAATACATAAATTCCTCAAGCAGTAATTTCAAATCTATATTAAAGGACAGACAATATATAAAGATGTAACTTGCAACATACCAGATAGGAGTTTTGCATACTATTGAAGCTAAGTTGACATTAGTTCAAACTAGACTACTTGTAAATTTATGTTAACTGTAAATACTAGGGTAACCACTTTAAGAAAATAGGTAAAAGATATACAAAGGTAAATGAGAAGAAAAGACTTGGTTGCAAAACAACCATGAAAGACAGTAATGGAAGAAAGATAACATGTACAGAAAAGAAATAGCAAAATGGCAAAGTCCTGATGGAGTCAGAAGATGGCACTGAGAGAATAGGGACCCAGCCTAGCTCTCTCCCACAGAAAGAGAGAATCAGGAATCCCACGAGCCAACTACCTTAAGAAACCCACAACTACAAATTCAAGAAGCAATGGAGAAGTACACAAACCAGAAAAGAAATCCAGATAAAGCTTATATCCAACGTTCTCAAAGAATCTGAAATGTGAGGATCCCCCCTCACCCCTCACCGCTGGCTCCAAGCTGTGAAAGCCGCGGCAGAGGGTGCCAGGCCTGGGAGGCCCCGAAGTCCAGCAACGCCAGCAAATGGTGGAACCTAGATACAGGAACCCACACAGACCGGGAGCAGGCAGCACAGACAGTGGCAGAGACCAGAGGGGAGGCAAATGACCCCCCAACACCATGGAGCAACTCACAGCCAAACCCTGATGAGTAAGCAGTCCAGCGGGTTCCCCCAAACCCATCAGGAAACTAGAGCTGGTGGTGAGCTTAGAACTTACCCCAGATTCCTTCACCCCCGCCCAAGAAAGACTGGCAAGTGCAGGGGGACAAGGAATTTAGAATCCTGTCCCTTCCCCCAAAAGCCCGCTCCCCCAGGCCATTGACTGGAGACTGACAGGCGGGCAGGTGCTAAGCCCCAACACCCCACCAAAGGGGGCAGAGTTGTCTCTGCTCCCACCTGCCCACCTCTCCCAGGCCAGTGAAACTGGAGACTGAGGGCCGCTAAGACCCTGCCTTCCAACATCAGGTGGGGGTGTGCAAGTGTCTGCAAGCCAGCACCTGATTGACCCAAACCTAAGTGGGGTGCCTTCCTGCTGGGAATCTCCAGCAAGACAGCACCAAGGGGCCCCCCACGGAGTCACAAACAGACTCTTCCAAAGTGGCTGAAATACAGCAGGGAACTGAAGGGCAGACTGGCAGGGGATAAGCTCGCCCTCTGAGAACCAGAGAGGCGCCCGGCTCATCCTTGGCTGGGCCTCATCCCTGGGAACAGGGTGGAATCCAGTTGGCTGGTTTAGCTGAGAGCTCCTGGAAACTCCCAAACACCAGGTCCTAGGCTGGGCCCCGCCCCTGGGAACAGGGTAGGAAAACTAGCCATCTGCCGGGATAGCTGAAACCAAAGCAGCTCCATCCTACGGACCACTGTGGGGCCACTGGTTGGGCTGAGAGCTAGCTGTGCAGCTGCACACAGCCTCTCAGAACAGGCCAAACACCTGTAAATGCTGCAAACGCTGACCTAGTCAGCAGGGGAACTAATTTGACTAAGAACCACAAGTATACACAGATTCCCAGAACCACCTGTCCCAAACCTAGTAAAGACCACCACCTACCGACCACAGAGTCAACCTACAATAACAATCTTCGATGCCTCAGAAAGCACACCACAAATTATGAAATATATAAATAATCAAAGTCCCACACAAAGCCCGAAAGGAAACAAGAGTGAGGGGACAAGAAATGACACCTGAAGAGACAGGAAACATGACTCTATTCAAGGAGATGTTTGTGGACATGACTAAAGAGAATAAAGCAAAATTCCAAAAACGATTCCAGGAACATAAGCAGGAAATTACCAAGGGGCTTCTCGATTTCAAAAGAGAAATGGAAAAAAAGATTAATACCCTCTCAGCAGACATGATCAGCTGAGTGTCCACAATTCAAGCAAAATGGATGCATTAAGCAACAGATTGACTGAGATGGAGAATTAGGACATCAGGAATGGAAGATAAAATGCAAGAGTTGTAACACAGAATCATCAGTCTGGAGAAATCAGTCAGAATTCACCAAAGAGAACTCCAGGACCTAGCAGATGCAGCTAAAAATTCTAATCTTCGTATAATAGGGATCGATGAAGTTCCTTGATAAAGAAATGCAACTTTTATTCACCAAAATCATAGCAGAGAATTTCCCCAACTTTAAAAGGGAAAATATTCACATTATTGAAGGTTTCAGAACTCAAGCAGCCAAGATTCTAAAAGGAAGTGGTCTAGACACATCATAGCAAAAACACTAGACCTGGATACTAAGGAGCTGATCTTAAATGCTGCAAAAACAAAGAAATAGCTATACTACAACAGGAAAAAAATAGAATAACTGCAGACTTCTCCAAGCAAACTCTAAATGCAAGAAAGGCTTGGAAAAACATCATTAATGCCCTGAAGACCAACAAGTGCCAATCCAGACTGATATATCCAGCAAAACTAGCATTTACATTTGAGAGAGAAACAAGAATATTTCATTCCAAAGAGAAGCTATATGAATACATACACACTAAACCAGCATTATAAAAAACATTAAAAAATCAAGAACAAATTCCAGAACAGCAAGAACCCCCATCAAGAAGCAATTACTTATAAATCACTAACGACAAAAGGGGAAAAGAGAGAAAGAAACTCAGAAGTAAAAATAAATAATGACAAAGGACACTGACCACTTCTCCATAATTTCCCTAAATGAGAACGAGCTGACCATCCAATCAAAAGACACAGAGCAGCAGACCACCCATCCATATGTTGCCTCTAAGAACCCACCTCCCTGCCAAAGACAGAAACAAACTCAAAGGGAAAGGATGGAAAAGAATTTTCCACTCCAACAGACCAGGCAAAAAAGCAGGAGTAGCAATCTTAATCTCCCACAAAATTAACTTCTCAGTACATAAAGCTAAAGACAACCACTACATATTAGTAAAGGGTGCAATCCATCCCCACAATATTACAGTCATAAACCATTTACTCTCCCAACACGGGAGCACCCAAATTTGTCAAGAAAGCTCTCTTAGAATTACAGAAAAATATAGACTCAAACACAATCATAGTGGGAGACTTCAATACGCCAGTCTCACCAAATGACAGGTCAACTCAACAAAAGTTAAGAAAGACACCATTGGCTTAAATGACAACATAGCCCAGCTAGGCTAACTAGATACACACAGAGTCTTCCATCCAATGGCAAAACTTTAAACATTTTTCTCAGCAGCACATGGAACACACTCCAAAGTATATCATATAATAGTTCATATAGAAAACTTAAGCAGATACAAGAGGACTGATATAATCCCATGCATTCTATCTGATCACAGTGGAGTCAGACTAGTTCTGAACAATGCAGTAAAAGTCAAAAAATATTCAAACACTTGAAAGCTAAACAACACACTTCTGAATAACTCCTGGGATCAGATCAGATCAGATCAGATCACATCCAAGAAGAAATTCAAAACATTCTTGAATGTAATGACAATCAAGAAACATCACAAAGGATCTTATGGGACACAGCAAAGGCAGTTCTAAGGGGCAAATTTATTGCACTAGGAGCACATATTAAAAAGACAGAAGAAGAGCATGTAAATAACCTAAAAAAGAAATTGAAGCACCTAGAGGAGCAAGAAAAGGTTAATTCTAAAAAAACTAGAGGGACAGAAATAACAAAAATAAAATCAGAAATATCAGAGATTGAAATAAAATCCTCTATACACAAAAATAATAAATCTAAAAGTGGGTTCTTTGAAAGATTCAACAAAATTGACAGACTCCTGGAAAGATTAATCAAAAAAAGGAGAGCAGAGATCGCACAGGAACAATCACGACCAATATCCAAGAATTTCAGTCCATTATAAAGTAGTACTACCAGGGCCTATATTCATAAAAACAAGAAAATCTAGTAGAAATTGATGACTTCTCAAATAATTTAGGCTATGCGCATTGAAAAATAACGAGGTAAAAAATAGGGAGGGGGGGAAAACAAGATGCAGGGTGGGAGTGGGGGGAAGGGAAATGGGGACCAAGACATATGAAAGGATATCAATGTATGTGAATTAATGCACCTTCTATCTGGTAATAATCATGTAACCCTTCTATTAATACAATAAAAATATATGAAAAAATTGAACAAACCAATATCATACAATGAAATTATAGAATCAAACACGGAAATGCCAACCAAAAAGAGCCCAGGTCCAGATGGTTTCATTGCGGAATTTTACAAGATGTTTAAAGATGAAGTAACACCTATACTCTTGAAACTCTTCCAAGAAATAGAAGTAGAAGGAGCAATAGCAAACTCATTTCATGAAGCTAATATTACACTCATCTCCAAACCAGGGAAAGACCCAACAAAAACAGAAAACTACAGACCTATCTCTCTAATGAACACAGACACAAAACTCCTCAATAAAATACTAGCCAACAGAATCCAGAAACAAATTTAAAAAATTATACACTACAATCAAGTAGGCTTCCTCCCACAGATGCAAGGCTGGTTTAACATTCACCTATCAATCAATGAAATACATCACATTAATAGAGCTAATTATAAGAATCATATGATAATTGCTCTGGATGCAGAGAAGGCATTTGACAAAATACAACATCCATTCATGTTGAAAGCACTGGAAAAAATAGGAATAAGAGATACATTCCTCAAAATAGTTAAAGCCATATATGAAAAACCTACAGCCAGAATTATACTAAATGGTGAAAGACTGGAACCATTTACCGTAAAATTCAGAAACTAGACAAGGATGTCCACTCTCTCCACTTCACTTCAATATGGTGCTGGAACCTTTAGCCAGAGCAATAAGGCAAGAGAAGGCCATCAAAGGGATCCACATAGGGAAAGAAGAAATTAAACTATTCCTATTCGCAGATGACCTGATCCTCTACTTGAGTGACCCAACAAACTCCACTCCCAAACTTCTAGAATTAATACATCACTTTGGCAAGTGGCAGGATACAAAACTAACCTTCAAAAGTCAGTAGCTTCCTTGTACACCAACAATACACAAACAGAAGGCCAAATCAAGAAAATAATCCCATTCTCAATAGCCCCCCAAATAATAAAATACTTAGGAATTAACCAAAGATGTAAAGGAATTATTTAATGAAAACGATAAAAGCCTAACAAAAGAAATTAAAGAGGACACCAGGAAATGGAAAGACATCCTGTGCTCATGGGTAGGGAGAACCAACATAGTGAAAATGGATATACTGCCAAAATTGATATACAAATTCAGTGCAATCACCATCAAAATCAAAAAGATATTCTTTACTGAAATAGAAGATATAATCCAAAGGTTCATATGGAACAAGAAAAGACCTAGAATAGCCAAAACAATTCTAGGCAAAAAGAGCAATGCAGGTGGTACTATAATACCAGACTTCAAAATCTACTATAGAGCCATAACAACAAAAACTGCTTGGTATTGGCACAAAAAACAGACCAGAAGATTAGTGGAACAGAATAGAAGATTCAACTTGTATTTGACAAAAGAGCCAAAGATGTACAATGGAACAAACACAGCCTATTCAATTATTGGTGCTGGCAAAACTGGGCAGCCACATGCAAAAAACTAAAAATTGACCCTAACCTTTTGCCATGCACAAGCATTAACTCAAAGTGGATCAAAGACCTCAATGTCAGACTGGAAACCGTGAAACTACTACATTATAGAGTAGGAGAGATACTGGAACTCATAGGAACAGGCAAAAGATTCCTGAACAGAATCCCAGGGTCACAACAGATTGGAGAGAGACTCAATAAATGGGACTACCTAAAAATAGGTATCTGTGCTTCTGCACAGATAAAAGCATAGCCACTAAAGTAGAGAGACAGCCAAGCAACTGGGAAAAGATATTTACAAGATAATACAACTATCAAATGCTTAATATCCAGTATTTACAGGGAACTCAAGAAACTAATCACCCCCAAACCCAACAAACCATTCACTAAGTGGGCAAGGGAACTAAAGACAGACTTATCAACAGAAGAGATTAAAATGGCAGAAAAGCATATGAGAAAATGTTCATCATCCATGGTCATAAAGGAAATGCAAATAAAAACAACCCTAAGATACCACCTTACTCCAATAAAATGGCCAAGATTTTGAACTCAGACCATGACCGATGCTGGTGGGATTGTAAACTAGTGCAGCCACTCTGGAAAGCAGTGTGGAGGTTTCTTAAAGAACTAAAAATTGACCTTCCCTATGATCCCACCATACCACTTCTGGGCATCTATCCTGAACACCACATCCCAAGATATGATAAGGACACCTGCTCAGCTATGTTTATATCTGCACTATTCACAATGGCCAGGTGATGGAAACGATCCAGATGCCCTACTACAGATGAATGGATACAGAAAATGTGATATATATATATACATATATCTATATGTATATATATACAATGGAATTCTACATAGCCAACAGACAAGATAAAATAATGGCATTTGCAGGGAAGTGGATGAATCTAGAGCGAATCATGTTGAATGAGACAAGTCAAGACCAAAGGAACAAAAAGTACATGGTATCCTTAATATGTAGCTATTAGATCCAAACAGTACAAGAGTGAAGACTCAATATTTGTGTAACCAATGCTATGGAGATGGTATTGGAAATATAAACATAACTACATAGACATAAAAATCTATGATACTATAGACATAATGTTTTATTATATAGATTAATATATATCTATGATATACAAACTCTCAGCCTAATTTTAATTATGTTCTAAAATCTAAGTGCCAGTGATTGTATATAGAGATTCCCTTCTTGAATACTTGTTTGTTAAATATGTCATTTGAAATATGATGTAAAAATAAATGTAAATACATTCTTTAATAAAAAATACTATGTAGTCATTAAGAAGAAGAAAGTAGAAAGATGCATTAATATGAAAACAATGGCAAAGTCCTTCCTTTCCTATAACTTATATGACACAATTAAATGGCAGAGATTTTTTTTTAAAGTGTGTTTTTTGGTGGTTTTTTTTTTTGCCAGTCCTGGGCTTAATCTCAGGGCCTAAGCACTGTCCTTGGATTTTTCTCAAGGCTAGAGCTCTACCACTTGAGCCTCAGCACCACTTCCGGCTTCTTCTAAATATGTGGTACCAAGGAATTGAACCCGGGTCTTCATGCATGCTAGGCAAGCACTCTACCACTAGGCAAAACTCCTGGCCTCAAGTGTTTTTTTTTTTTTTAATGATAGGACAATATGCTATTTATATGATCTCCACTTCAGATACAAGCACACAAATAGTTTTAAAATGAAAGAGTGGAATAGATATTCCTCTCCAGAGAAGAAGAGCAAAAAGAGTGACTATAACTCATCTTGTTGTAAGAGTGGAAAAAGGGTATTATATAATGCTAGGAAGGTCAATCCATCCTGGAATTTATAAATATACACACCTAACAATATGGACCCAAAATATACAAGGCAAGAATAGACAGAAATGAAGACAGAATAAATAGCTCTATGATAATCACAGGAGATTTCAGTATCTCACTTTGCATAATGGATAGAATAACTGAAGGTGATTAAGGAAATGGAGGCTTCGAATGGCTCTTTAAGCCAATAGACTTGACAGACAAATATAGAACATGCTCCCGAGCTATATAGTGGTGACAGCTGCACAAGGCTGTGAAATTTACTAAGTAGCACTGATTTGTATATTTTTAAATAGTTAAAATTATAGATTTCATGTCATGTGCATTTCATTATAATAAAACACTTCTCTACGATCACACACAGGAAAAAGAGGCTTCAAAAGAAATCAAAATTATATAAGAAGTCGATACCAAATTCCTAAACTTAAAACCATTACTCACTTCCGCAACACAAGTCATACAGAGCAGAGTACAGGCCGTAGAGAACTAGACAAAAGAGGCTGCATGAAAAGTAACAGTCCTGCTGTTATAACAAAACTTAAAAACAGGTGAGAAATGCAAAAAAAAAAAAGTATTTTTCGTGTGAAAAAGAATTAAGATATGGATGTATATTACTTTTTTGTTGTATTGGGTTTTAAATTCAGGGACTCATCCTTTCTAGACTGATGCTCCAGCCCTATTTCTCACTATTTACCTTTTGTGTTTTCGGATGGAGGGGTCTCGCTTCCCATCTGGGCATGCGCCTTGTCTAGATCTACCTACTGATAGTCTCACGGTTGGTCAGCTCACAGGAATGCATACTTTGTCAAGCTTTATTCCTAGAGAGGGGTCTTGTGACTTCTCTGCCCATGCTGGCATGGCATGATGGCATTGTGATCCTCCTCCCATTTAGCTTGTGATGGCTATCACACATCCATTGCACCCCTTCTGAACCCAGAAGTGAACCTCACAAATTTTTCTGCCTTGGCTGGCTTCAAACTGTGGTCCTCTCATTCTCAATCTTCCTAGGAGTTCGTCAATGGTGTGAGCCAGTCATGGAAATAATGATGCTCATTTAAAATAAAGAATTCTGGGGCCGGGAGTTTGGCCTAGTGGTAGAGTGTTTGCCTAGCATGCACGAAGACCCGGGTTCGATTCCTTGGTACCACATACATAGCAAAAAGCCAGAAGTGGTGCTGTGGCTCAAGTGTTAGAGCCCTAGCCTTGAGAAAATCCAGGGACAGCGCTCAGGCCCCAAGCCCAAGCCCAGGACTGGCAAAAAATAAATAAATAAATAAATAAATAAATAAATAAATAATAAAGAATTCTAAGATGATTTAGTACTTTAAACTTGTGAATGCATCACTCTACTTAAAAGTAAGTATCAATTAACCATCCTCCAAAGATGTAGTATAGATCTTCACTGGTGTTCCTAATTCTCGGGAAGATTGGGTAACATCATGTCTTGTACATTTGGTTATACTCACTTAGCTCTTCATTTCTTTCCTGTCTGTCGTAATAGCTATCACTCCGATCCTAATTGTCTCAATAGCATCTATCAGGTGTTTCCTCTCTTCTCTATAGAAATCTCATTTTATTCTGGGAAATGTTTCCCCTTACAATAATCCAAGTTTATGAGTCATTTTCAAAATTACAGAGCTGTAGCCTTCTACTTAAAAAAAAAACCTCTCAATTCAAGTACTGTGGGGAAATATTTATGACCTTTGACTTGTAAGTCTGTTGCTACAGAAAATAGGCATCACAAGAAGAAAGTAGACATTGGTTGCAGAAATGTCTCATTTCCTCAGGATTTTGAAATAGGTCTTCCATGTTTTCTGATAAACAACTCTCAAAGGTGGGCCTGTTTTAACTATATATTCAAAACTTAGTCTCCATTAGTCTTCACTGTTGATTCTTTTCTTAAAATTTAAGTTTAACAAAAGCTATTCTCAAGTTCATTCCTATTTTTTGGCAAATATTTTTAGTTTTTAATATTAATTTTTCAGAGTGATTGAAAATTTTGTATTTTAATATGTGGTAGTAGAAAACAAGTTCTCTGTTTTTGATTATGCTTGTAGTCTGCACTGCATATATATATAAAATGACATATTAACAAGAAATCAAGATATCTTTGAGGACATCTCCATCAGGAAAAAGATACAGAAGCAAAAAACACCCCCATACCATTTATAAAAATCTTAAAGAGACACAGTCAAATAATTTTTTCACCTTAAACACGCAGGCATTGAATCCCTCAGCTCTCACGGGCAAATATTTTTGTACATTGTATCCCAATTATTTTGCTTGAAATAGTCTAGTTGCAGAGCATGTTTCAGACAGAATTAAATAGTCTCAATAATTTTTTTAAAAATTTACTTGATGTTGTACTCGTAATGTTAGGTTTGTGTATTGTTCATCTCTCCTGGGTATGAAGTTTATGAAGATACCAAATCAATCTCATAAGAAGCAGATGTAAATGGGAGAAATGATGGATATGCTTCATTATATATACAAATTATCTTATATCCTTTAGTCTTCAGTTTCCTTTACTAAAACAGGTAATATTACCTATCTTGTCTATTTATGGAAGACAGTAAATGTATATATTGTCTATATAAGGCCTGGCATATGCTAGTATCCCAATAAATGATAAATGATTATTGCTAGTAGTGTGTTGGAATATACGCTAGCTCTTTGCTATGGCTTATTGTAAAATATTAGAATGTGTTCCATTAGATACAGTTTTCTGAACTGAAAGGCCAGATGGCCCCAATATCATTTCCATTCGAAGGATTCTAGATCAATAGACCATAGTTCTGGCCAGCCCAGTTTCCCTTTGATGCCTTTTACTCAGCATTATCAGTGCCTGAACGCTGTCATCATTTTTTTCCTTCACTTTGCTTGCTTCATCTGTATGCTAGAACGTTACTGTTCCTCATGGCTTCAGCTTATGTCTTATCCATTTCCTCTGTGGAACATTTCCCTAAATGACACATCTTGTTGCTTCCTTCTCTAGTAGTTAGGAGCTACTCTCTAGAGAAAGAAGGAAATAGATGAAGTCTTTCTACTAGACATTCTCACATCTCCTCTTTCTACAGTGTGCATCCATTTTACACTGGAGAGAGCAGTTAGAAAATACCAAACATTATCTGCTATTGATGTTCCTAGTATTACAGTCCAAAGAAGATAACCTATATTTATAAAAAGGATCTTAATTTCAGCTAAGGTTCTTACTGGCACACTAGATTAATTCCTGGTTCATGAATATAACAGAGGTATCACAAAAATCTTAGGAACTGAAGAGTAAAAATAAAAATGTTACACAATGTAACATTCTTGAAGAATATTAACAAATAAGCAGGACTGTTACTTTTAGTAATATATCAGTCATAGGGGTCTAGACTGATATGGGACATCATGGAATAGTGAAGTTATTCTCAAAGACAGATTTATGGGTTCTACTTCAGACACGCAATTGAGTAAATCTTAGAAAATACATAAAAATGACTTTGTGTGCTTTTGATTCACCAGAAACAAAAATATAGGGGATAAACAGTATGCATCAAAGAAAAGCCTATATTCTAAGATTGTGTTCCTTCCTTTTTTTGGGGGGGGGTTGGTTTTGGGGCTTGAACTTTGGGCCTGGACGCTTCAGCTCTTCAGCTCAAGGCTACTGCTCTACCCTTTGAACCACAGCACCACTTCCCATTTTCTGGTGGTTAATTGGAGATAAGTCTTACAGACTTTACTGCCCAGGCTGGCTTTGAACCATGATCTTCAGATCTCAGCCTCCTGAGGCGTGAGCCACTGTGCCGGCTGTGTTCCTTTCTTTTTATGTGACACTGAAATTTGCTGAACTTCAGTCTTCATGCTGCACAGAAAGTGAGTTTATGTATGTTTGGGATCCTACACACTGTGTGCATTCATTAAATGAACTACTTATCTACAATTCACATGACTATCCAAACAAAATGGTATCAAGTCCATTATTATCACCAAATTGGGAATGAAAGCATACAGAACACTTAAAAGATCTTGAGTCTTACTTAGATTGGCTAAATGCTCACAATATTATGGATAGGATTAGACAGTAGATTTAGGCTACCAAAATCAATTTTATAAGCAAAGGAAGCTGGTGACTTCTATTTGCTGTTCTTCCTGATTTGGCGCCTCTACGTGAACATTCAAATTTCATTTCTTATTTATATTCATCATTTTGTCTTCTGACAGTCATCCTCCTGTAATACTTTGTTTGCTAATAGCTCTGATTTCATGCTATTTGCCATTTCACAGGAAATGTTTTTCCTTAGTACTTTACATTTCCTCCTTCCCTGCCTGAGACATTATTTACTCAGCTTATACAATGTACTTGTTCATTTACTTGGAATTTTCTATGCTTTGAAGAGACTTTACTGTCTTTCCATATTTGAATAATTATGTTTCTTGAGCTCTGTGACAAACATACCCCTTACAATATTTTACCTATATACTTGATTTTTTTAGTAAAGAGAAAAAATTAATAATATTATTTAAATTAAGTTAAACACATAAAGAAATTTAATAGCTGGGCACAATGTTTTATGTCTGCTATCCAAGCTTCTCCAGAGATGGATATTAGATGGGTTATAGTTTGAGGCCAGTCCAGGCAAAAAGTTAATGAGATTCCATCTCAACCAATAAGCAAGGCATGGTGGTATAAAATTGCCATCTCAGCTACAACGGATATGAGTATGAAGATTGTGATTAAAGGCCAGCCTTAAGCAAAATGCAAAACCTAATGTGCAAAATAATCTTAAAGCAAAAAAGGCTGAAGGTATGTTACTTTCCTAACAAGTGCAAAACTCTGAGCTCAAGCACCAGTACTGAAAAAAAAAATTATCTGTTACAGAAGATTGAAATATGAAGGGATTATTTAGTGAGGAGTAAAGGGAAATCTTTGAAACTGTAGAAATAGTAGACATAAGGAGAAGGTCCTACCCTGGAACTGAGACAGAAGCCTGAATAAGATGTCCCTGCATTCTCAGAGCTGAGATCCTGATCTTCACACAGAGAGCGCAGCCATGGTTCATGGACTGGCAGACATTGTATAGGATGTTGTGCTAGAGTAAGTTGTTGATGATCTGCCCTCCAGAACTTTTTCTCCACGATATCAGAGAAAATGTTTATAGGGTGGTTTATCAGTGGGGTATCTGCACTATGAAGTTGAATGCTGGAGAAGGCAGGGCCTGGCAGTCTAACAGTTGCTCACACTGTTAGAACCTGCAAGGAAAAGCCCTTTCTCATGTGCATCCACAACAAACCTAGCTTATATCCTGGCAAAGGAAAATACTGATAGGGTTTATCTCTACTTTTGCAGAACACGAAACAGAGCATATGCCTGCAGTTGAGAGACTATACATTGGCACTAAGTAACCTGTACCTAACAGAAGTCTTGGAGGATCATCTGGCTCCATTTCTGTTTCCCAGCAGACTGATGACTAAGTTATTTAAGGCAGATAGTTGCTAATTCTGTTTAAATATAGATTAGCTTTAGAGCCTACTGTACTCTTTAAAAAATATAAGTTAGTTAAATCTTTACATGTTTACTGGAGAGAATGTTGCAAATACTGAAAAATTACAACAAGTTTTAGAGAAAATTGATGCTGGCATTTTGGTATGGCTCAATCTCCCTTTACTGGCTATGAATATGTGTTTAGGCATCAGTGGATATCTGAAACCACAACTTATATCAAATCCTATATATAAAGGTTTTTCCTATATATACATATATATGGCAAAGTATGTTTCATACATTAAACAAAATAAGTGATTATAACAGTAACAATAAAATATCATTAAGTGGTAGTATGATAACACATTGTATGCAACATAACAATATACTGTAATAAAAGTTATGTGTCTCGAATATCTGATTATATAGTGTTCACCCTTCTTGTAGTAATGTATGATGAATGCCTCTGTGATAAGATGAAGTGAGGTGAATGACATTGGCATTGTAATATAGCATTAGGCTATTATGGAAGGGTTACTTGAACAGAAGCTTAGCCATTCTTTCACAGTAGTTCTGATAACCTAGATATCAACTAATGGGTGAGTCACCTATATAGCATGGATACAGTGAACAAAGGGATCTTTCACATCTTCAGAAGTGCTGGAGGAGAGGGCATGAGATTTCATTCCACTGCTCTAAGTATGGTGTACAATCCATACTCAGCCAAGGACTATTTTGTTACTTAAAACTTGTTTACGAATCACATAGAATAATCAATCTAGACAGACAGCTGTGAGTTGTCAGCAAGAATCATATGAGTCACATGCTTTGTCTTGTCATGTATATCAAATGATTGTGAAGGCCTTATACACCTGTAGCCAGATAGTCCTCACCTCTGCTCTAGACTTTTTCTTGATTTTTTTCAAAAGAGATAAAATTTAATAAATTGGCATGGCAGAATTCACCTCAGTGATTAAAAGCAAGGAACTACATATCCATACAGCATGAACTTCAAATAGAATGAAGAAGCCAGGCACAGTGGCTCATGTCTATAATTATGGCTAATGGAAATATGAAGACAGGAGAATTACAGTCCAATGCCAGTGCAGACCACAAGTTATCAGAACTCTCTCAAAGAACAAGCTGGATGTAGTGGCACAGCTGCATGTGAGATGAAGTAGGTAGACACCTTGATTTTTGGGATTCATTCTTTCAGTTTACTCTTATTTAACATCTACAAAGTCTAAGCAGTAGGAATTACTAAGATCACTAAGCCAATGAAACACCAATTCATCAATTCAGGATCTAGTGAGAAAAGTAAATGTTTACTGAGCGTATAAATGTGTATATGTATATATATATATACTTATCTATAATAATATATAATATAACAATTTTAATAATTAAATTGAGTTTACATAATGTAAAATGATTTGCCATTAAGCTTATTTAACTTTTAAATATTTTAAATATTTCCCGTGCCATTAGGAGCTTAGAAACTTATATTGCTAATAGGTGACTATAACTCTATTACTTAAAAATACAGCTTAATTTTAGCATTTTAGTATTGGTGGACAAATTGTTAGCCCGTAAGATAACATTCTATGCAACATCTCAACCTCTGCATCGTAGTTATCACTATAGATTTAATGAGATGAGTGACCTTGAGGAAGCACCATTTACCATTCCATGAGATTATGATACATCTATATCCTCTGGAGGCTAGGAAGGTAAAATAAGCTTAATACAGGGAAATTATCTTGAGCAACAATTGAAAATGAAGACATTCATATTAGGTATTATACTTATCACCTGTTTTTGTGTCTCTATGTTCCTCTGAGATGCAACAGCCTTGATTATTTTGTTTGCTGCTACATCCTGAACATCCCTAACATTTAATGAAGTCCTTTATTTATTTAATAAAATGTTAAGGTCATATATAGATTTATTTTGGTATAACTTTTCTTTTTTTGTGTAGGTCTTGGGGCTTGAACTCTGGGCCTGGGTGCTGTCCCTGAGATCTTCAGGTCAAGGCTACCACCCTACCTCTGGCCCTGGGCGTTGTCCCTAGGCTCTTCAGCTCAAGGCTACTACCCTACCCCTAGAGCCACAGCCCCACTTCCCCTTTTCTAGTGATTAATTGGAGATATGAGACTCATGGTCTTTAGTGCCCAGGCTGGCTTTGAACCACGATCCTAGATCTCAGCCTCCTGACTAGTTAGGATTACAGGCATGAGACACCATGCCCAGCTTTTAGTATAACTTTTCATTTATTTTTTACAGCTAGATACTCATGTAAGTTTCTACTTTTCCCATCTTATGATTTATGTTCTCAGTGGTTTGGATGAAGTGTTACAATTTACTTGTAAAGCCTCATGCAGACTCCATTTCACTTTAAATGGTCCATTACTTTTCGCAGAACTGAATTTGAATTATTACATTATTAATAGGCTAAGAAGAAAGCTTTAGTAAAACCCTTAATGCCTCTTCTCTGAATTGAAATTTTTAGTACTTCTGAGAAAATACTTAGTCTAGAATAAATAATTAACCAGAGCTCAAAAGTAATGCACTAATTGCAGAGCTTTTATATCCATCTTTGCTAACAGAATTCAATCATGGGTAAGAGTCCCTTAATATCTTTAAACCACAACTAATTTATCCATAAAATGAAGTTGTAGGATTATAGGCTCTTTGGAGTCACTCTGACTCTAAAATGTCAATATTATTGAATAAAAAGATCAAATTATCTGAGTGTAACTCTATGGGCTTCTGAAGGTCTAAAGTCTTCTACTAAATAATATTGTAGAAACGATTTCATATGTGCTCACAATTTTTCAGCTCAACTTTTAGCATAGTTTTCCTATAGACAAGGCATAATTCCATATCTACTGATTTTTGAGCTGGGCCATTTGACTAGCTTTGGCCTGTGTATTCCAAGGAGAGACTGAGAAGCAGTTATGCTTTCCTTACTCTTGGGATGACACTCTCTGCCCTAAGGCACGTAGTTTTTCTTGAACTGACATCTCTGTGTGAGAAGTCATGTAGAGTAGAAGAATTCACCCAAATTCAGTTAACCTTATACGCACCCAACTTACAAACCTATGAGCAAGAAATAATGGTTGTAGGCCATTAAGATTTTATTGTTTACAGTCACACTGAAAGGTGACTAATCAAGTAACTTTCTATGAAACTAATAAAAGGAAATTATTACTTAAAATCTTATTTCAAACATTTTATTGAGCAACTCCTTATTATCTGAGCTTTTCTTTGTTCCTTGATGCCTTGCCCTGTACTACATCAGCTAAAATAAGACATAGAAAAGAAAGAATGGAAAGTGTATATTTCTAGGGAAAACCTAGTAATGTCTTCCAGATTCTCTCAATTAGTAAAGTTAACCATAGAAATAGATGGGTAGTTTTGATTCTGTAACATAGCATTATTTTCAATATATCATCATTATGATTTGGTTGAAAAATTAGATTTAATAAATATAGAATGAATTTTTTCTGCTTGAATGATCAAATATCTATATGAAGTTTTCTTATTAATTAGATGAAATTTACTATTAAAGTCTCTAAAGTTGCATTATTGTCAGGATAATTGGTGATACATTTATGCTTTGTAACTGAAAAGGGGGAAATGTTAAACATTTGAATTCATTTTTCTTTCAAAGGAAAGTTAATTTTAAATTGTGTTATTTTATATTCAATTTCCTCTATAATCAAGATTATGACTAAGTAATTTACATTAATATGCAAAAGCTTTTACATAAATTCTAAATGCCAGGAAGGAAAAGTAATGCAAAACTGTGTATATTCTTTAGGAGAGATGACAATTCCATGTTTTCTACAGTATAAATCTGTAATAATTAGGAAGAATATTAATAGTCAACACCACTGTATTCAGTACTCTAAAGCATCACAAAGACATCGATTATATAGCTCAATGAAACGCAATAAAATGACATGGCCATTAAAAAGTGGCAAGTATTTACGGCTGACATAACTAGCAATTCTAAATACACATAGGAAAGACTTAACAAGATTTTGATTAAGTCTTGTAAACATTGGATGAGCTCTAAAATACATGTTGGTATGTCTGATGAGAATTGATTATTATTCCTATATAAATTATTCATTCAATATTCATTAAAAAATCTATGAGGTAGGGTCTATTGTTATCCTTTTGGTACAGATAAAGCAAATAAAATATCCTCCAAGGTTAGAATTTACAGCTCAGGAGATTTGATTTGTGAATTTGAACTATGCATGTTAAAGGATATCAGTGAATGGACACTTTTTTGTAGGGAGGGTGGATCATGAGGCTTGAACTCTGGGCCTGGGGGCTGTCCCTGAGCTATTCAACTCAAGGTTACCGCCCTTCCCCTGGTGCCACAACCCCACTTCCTATTTTCTAGTGATTAATTGGAGATAAGAGTCTCATGGTCTTTAGTGCCCAGGCTTGCTTTGAATTATGATCCTGAGCCTCCTGAGTAGCTAGAATTACAGGTGTGAGCCACCACACCTCGCATGGACATTTTTTTAAAGTCCTTTAAAGTCATAGGCCTAATGTAGAGCTACTATCTGTCATGTCCACAGTCAAAAGGACTCAGAAATTGATCAAGAACTATAGTTCTTGTACTCTTTTAACACATTCTATTATGTATTTACAAAAATACTTTTCTATAAAGTTCTTGGAATTTTATTTTTGTAGTATGTATTTTTACCTACCAAGATTCAGAATAACTTTTATGGTCACTTAATTCAATAAGACCAATTAATTTGCTAATTTCTATAAAGCTCTCAAGGTTATAATTTATCCCAGTAGGAGTATAGGAACATGAGAATAATTAATTAACTTCTAAGATTTCTTTTATTCATATCTTGTTGTGAGATATATACCCAAAGCAAGTTGATCTTAGATTGAATAACTATAAGCTCCATTAGGAACAAACTGCACATCCCAGTAACATTTGAAAATTAATAGAACATAGAAGATTGTTAAAAATATGCTAAAAATTTTGCAAAGATTAAAGGAATTGCTCTCTTATCTAATGATGAGGGAAACACACATAAATTATGACTGATGCTGATAAAAGACCTTTATTTCAAGTAACCTGTAAATAATTCTTAGGTAATAGTTAGCAGACTTTCCAATTTGTACTTTTAATAAAGTAATAAGATAGAAAGTTTCATGTCAACAAAGAAAGTACAAACTAGATGGAAAAAGAAGAGAAAGATTATTTTCCCTAGATATAAGTATTTCCATGGAACCTATGTAGTCATATCAATTAATTATATGACCAATAACTTAACTGAAGTTACAAATAAAATAATATAATTTTTAAATGACATAAAACCAAGAGAAAAAAACAAAGTATACAACCAATGCAACTCACTCAAATTTAACAAGGTGAAATTTAGAAATGATAAAGACAACATTCTGCACTAAAATGTAAAGAAAAACCTCACACTTCAGCAGAGGTAGTTTTTACTATAAACTCATGAAACAGAACTTACACAACACCTTCCAAAGCCTGGACCTAATAATATATTCTATTTTTTAATATACTGGACCTTAAATCATATAAGCTTTAAGGCCCCATAAAAACTTAGATTTGTCCTTGAATTTCAATTTCCCCAAAATAACATAAGCTGCCTACATTTAATTTGGTCACTATTTAATGAAACTTTCAGATTCAATCTGTAGCCCAAATAAAATCACCCTATCTCACATCTATGTGGAACTTGGAGAGAGGAGTCAAAGTTACACATATTCAGGAGGCATTTTTATTTGAGGCCACCCAGCACAGTTGTAGAGTCCTGAGTAAAACAGATTTTTCTGTGAATGAGTGGAAAATTAGGCATGTTCCCAGTGTAGATTTTCTTTTTTTAAAAAAAAGCCTTCAAACAAATGAGAGCACTGGAGATAACTTTAGTGATCTCAAATAAATACTTCTACTTATATGTAATTTAAGTCATGTTAGTATCCCTTCATTAAAGACAAAAAGAAAGAGCTCAATTTTGATTGCCCTTAAGATGTTGGAGACATCCTAGGAAAATATGCAATATTTTGTTTTGTTTTCATGACATATATATTTATAGATTATAAAATGTATAGTCAGTATACATAAATATACTTTGTAATATATAGACACTGGCTCTTCTTATTCAAATTCTGAAGCCATTATCTTCATGTTCTCTATTGTATTAAATATCATTTTTTTTGCCAATCCTGGGCTTGAGCTCAGGGCCTGAGCACTGTCCTTGGATTTTCTAAAGGCTAGAGCTCTACCACCTGAGCCTCAGCACCACTTCCGGCTTTTTTTTCTATGTATGTGGTACCGAGGAATTGAACCCAGGTCTTCGTGCATGCTAGGCAGGCACTCTGCCACTAGGACAAACTCCCGGCCCCTAAATGCCATTTTTAATTAATTGTGTATCACTCACCAAAAGAAAAAGGCAGTGATACCTTTTATGTTTATGTTTTTGCTATAACTCTTTAGAGCCAGAATAGATTTGAATACCTGTACTTCCATAATACCAATCATTTAATGCTTGTTACCTGATTGCTCATGACACTGTATCATTGATAATATCTCCTATGTATTCTGATTTGGTGACTTCTCAAAAATCCACATGGTGCTTCACTGATAACCATGAGTGGAAAGTCATTCCCACAGTGCTTTAGGAAATGTGAATACCAGTTTGCTTTCTGGTAATGTTAAGGTTATTGGTTGAAATTTGATAGCACACACTTCACAAATTTTCCTACCAAGTTTCTCTTGAACTGTTCAAGTCAATATCATTATATTCCTTAAAAAAGTGTGATTGCTTTTGCCTTCTCTCCAAAAACTACCACCAATGGGACAGATAGCCAAAGGGCTTGTGGTCCAGTGGCAGAAGGGAATCTCTGATTGAGCACAAGAAGCATCCATGCTTCATTCAGTGTGACTGAGAACTGCACCTGTGCCCCCACAGTGCCCCAGACACAATCTCACTGATCAACTGGTGACCACTGATCAGAGTAATCCACATCTCCAAAGCACTTCTTGGCATTTGGCATGGAGCCATCAGTAGAAAAGGTGGGAGCATCCTGCATGCCCATGGATGTGACTGTGTAGGATCAAGAATACTTCCTGGCGGAGCACGGTGGCTCACGGCCTGTAATCCTACCTACTCAGGAGACTGAGTTCTGAGGATCAAAGTTTCAAAGCTAGCTAGAGTCCAAGAGACTCTTATCTCCAATTAACCTCTAGAAAATGGGAACAACTGTAGCTTGGCTCAAGGGTAGGGTGGTAACCTTGAGCTGAAGAGCTCAGGGACAGCACCCAGGCTGAGTTCAAGCCCCATGACCCACAAAAAAAAAGAATATTTTCTGAAGTACTCCATTCCCCACAGCACTGCAGATTCGAGGCAGCACCAGGGACACCCTTACTTAGATGAATGCTAACATACAGGACTACAGCTCTAGTCTAAGAGTCAATAAGCAATAGCTGGTGGCCCAGAACTCTAAAATTCACCCTATATCACTCAGATCAACAGGTCAGCATTACCTTGCTCACCAATAATGGTGATCCTAGAAAGGAAATAGTAGGAAGAGTAAAGGTTACCCTTCTAGAGTCAGAGCTAGCCCTGGGATGCTGAGCCAACCCCCAAAAAAATGTAAGTCTCAAAGTTCTTGTCAAGGAGCAAAGGGATGATTGTAGGTGCAGAGTAGATGACTGCAGCATGTCTCCAAGATGAGGAAAGGGGAGCAGGCAGGGGCCTGGTAGACCAACGGGCCTTGAAGTACAGAATCTAAAGCTGGGATCATACTTGCCTATCTAAGGATAGTAGTTCTGGGTCCAATTCAAAGTGAAGAAATAGTCATAATAGGCCTGAGATCAAGAGTTAGGGCATAAATGTTAGGAAGGAATTTAGTGGACAGCATTTTGAATTGGTGGTCCCTGACAGCTGTCTCTCTTGATAGAGAAGGAAACAGTTTAAGTCACATAAATGTTCCTTGGCGGTTTGATTATAAAGGAGAAATACAATTTTCTTTAAAAAACGATCATACCGAAACAGAATTGTTTTTTAAAAAATTAGGACAAAAAATTAAGTAAACACAGTAACACAAATCAACAAAAGAAAAATACTATTTAAGTTTTATCTTCACTTATTAATAGATGACACCCTTGAACTAAGAACATTGGGTTTGCTGGATTTGGAGTTCCTTGACCCAAAGATCTATCCTTGCTCTTCTGTTCTGTCCATCAGGCACTGGCTCCTGTGGACTCTCGGGTATGGATTTGAATACCCAATTAGCAGTCCATGACACTGGTAATGTTAGAGAAGGGGGTAATTAAGGGTAGTTCTTTTCCTCTCTATGATTGCACAACATCCTCGGAATTCTTGACCCCTGAGATCTGACAAAAACGTGGCCTTCTTCGTTCTTGAAGTCTAGCACTACTGATGACTTCCAGCTTCAGCCAGTCTCTCTGTCATACAACCGCGCCTGTTTGGTTTTCGACTCTTTTATTATCTGGACAACTAGTCCTTTGTCTGATATGCCTTTAGTTGCAAAGCCTCTATATTTAAAACAGTGTGGCCATGGCACAGGAACAGCAGAAGAAGAAGAATGAATAAATATAAAGTCTAGAAATAGACTCAGAAATATATGGAAATTTGGTGTATGATAAAGTTGGCCTCTCAAATGACTGGAGAAAGATGGCCTTTTGAATAAATGGTATTGGTCTAGCTTGTTAGTCATTTGGAAAAAAAAATTGAATCCTACAGCAGACATTACTTCAAGACTACTTCCAAGATTAATTTTATATAAATGTAAAAAGTAAAAGCATAAATTCTAGAAGAAAACACACTGAATTCTACTATAAACTGAAAGGGAAAAGAGCCTTTCTGACTATGTCTCCAAATACAGAAACAGTAATAGGAAGAGTAGGGAAACAGAACTCAAAACATAGCAAAGAAGAGAGGCCATTATTAAAAAGAGGATGGATAACAAACTGAAAGGAAATATATCTATTTATCTCTCTCTATATATACTATTTATATCTCATATAAATATATATTTATATCACTTTTAATACAATGTTTCTAAAAATGGCTATATTGACACTTCTGGGTAGATAGTTCCCTATCAGGGGATTATACTTTCTCCTTTATGTATTTTAATTTTATTTTACTGCCAGGATGATATATAGAGGTATTACTATACTTTCATTATAGGATGTGTGGCACCACTTTTGATGTCTACCCACAAAATGCCAATACCACCCCTTTGCAACTATGACAACCAAAAATGCTTTCAAATATCCTATGGAAAGGTACAGAGGGAGGCAAACAATTCTCAACTCTATATTAAAAGAGCTTGAACTACTAAAAATAATTATTAAAACCCAACAGAAAATTGGGTCAAAGTGACATGGACTCAATTTTTTTTCAAAGAAATGAAAAGTAGTACTAGATCACATGAAAATTTGCCTATCTTCACCATGGGAAGGAAAACAAAAAATAAAGTAGCAATGAGATCTTTCTTAATTATCAGATTGATCAATATCCAAACATTTGAAATCATCCTGTGAGCCACACACAGATAAGAATACAAAATAGCATGATCTCCGAAAAGAATTTATCAATATGTAAAAAGTTATTTCTGTATTTTCCTTTGACCTAGCACTCTTCTAGAAATCTTCTGAAATAGCTACAGCTACACAAATCCAAGTCAGCATTTGTGCAAGGTAATTTACCTCTGTAAAAGACTGAATGTAACCTGATGCAAGACAGAATATCACCTACACCAGCAAAGTTATCCTTCATGTTTACAATGCATTGCGTTGTTTCAGTATTTTTGGTTGATACTGTAGATGACATAGGACCGCATGCTTGCAAGGCAGACACTCCATTATCTCTTCACTTCCAGCCCTATAGCGTATTATTAAGTACTGAAATATTGTTAAGTTGTGAACAGCTAGCCCCCAAATCTACAGAACCAACCATGAATCCAAAGTATTTTGAAAACATTAATACGATATTTTTGTCAGAAAGAAAAAGAAACAATATGAAAAGAATTTAAATGTTAAAATACTCATATAAAATAAATAGCATATATATAATATGTACATATATACATATATATGTGTATGTTTGAATACTTTTTTCTGGCACTATTCAGTCTTGATTGTAAAGTATTAACATACAAAACTGCACAATGTCTCAGTTGTCTAAAAAGAAAAAGTGAAAGAGATGAAGAGGATTGGAAATAGAAAGGGAGATGGAGCAGGGATCAGCAATATCACAAGTCAAAAGGAAACCAAAGCCAAGCGCAATGGCTCATGCCTGTCTGTAATCCTAGCTACTCAGGAGGCTGAGGTCTGAGGATCAAGGTTCAAAGCCAGCCTGGGCACTAAAGTCTGTGAGACTCTTATCTCCAATTAATCACTAGACAACCGGAAATGGCGCTGCAGCTCAAGGGGTAGAGTGGTAGCCTTGAGCTGAAGCCGCTCAGGGACAGTACCTGAGCCCAGAGATCAAGCCCCTTCCCCCCAAAAAGGTAAACAAGTTTGTATTAAAAAAACTGATTTACCATATGAATGTAACACCTGGAAGTTCCTTGGGTCTCCAGAAGGGAAGAAAGGGAGTGGAAAATAAACGAGGCAGTCTTTACCTGGACTGCAGACATCCTGGACCCGGTGTGTCTGTCTCTCTTCTATTGCTTCCTAGTCCTTGCCCCCTATTTCAGGAACCCGAATCTGCGAACCCTGGTTTGCTGCCGGCTGGCCCCGGCAACTGGCGCCCGAACAGGGACCCTGAAAATCTGGGACGAAGGTAAAGACTGCCTCGTTTATTTTCCACTCCCCTTCTTCCCTTCTCGAGACCCAAGGAACTTCCAGGTGTTACATTCATATGGTAAATTTCAGGTCATTTAAACAGAATAAGGCCAGAAAACAATAAGACAATAAAGCCATTGTCTGATGCAAATCAAGGTACAGTTTGATCCCACTCTGGCTCCCAACAAGTTTGTATTAAAAAAAATTGATAATCAAAGGAAAACAAGAATTTTTCTCTTTGAGGAAAAACTTTCCTCATGCCCACTTACTTATTGAGATCTCTTTACAAAAATTTAACAGCTAATAATGTAGAAGCAATGATGTCATTTTAAAAAATCACAATTTTGTATGCCCAGTGAAATAGTAGTCCCATCCAAGAACATGGAAACATGATGTTATGTGAAGGGTCAACAAGGATGCATGGGGCTATTTTCAATACTCAATCCAACAGACCTTTGTTGTAGAGAGGTTTAGTAGTTGCCACCTTAAAGGTTATTTATTTAGAATGACCAATAAAGGGGAAACATTTAATTTTATGTATCTTGACTTATTTTACAAGACGATGGTTATAATCTCATTACTAAGTCAAAATCATGTTTTTAAAAAAAGGACTGTTCTAGACTAAACTAAGCTAACCTGATTTAACAACCAAAACAAATATGTATGCTTCTTTGTAAACATCTGTGAAAGTATTTGATGAAAAATTGTGTAAATTAGATTTTTTTTTGCCAATCCTAGGCCTTGAACTCAGGGCCAGGCATTGTCCTTGGGCTTTCTCAAGGCTGGAGCTCTGCCACTTGAGCCACAGAGACATTCTGGCTTTTCCTATATATATGGTACCAAGGAATTGAACTCAGGGTTTCATGCATATTAGGCAAACACTCTACCACTAGACCACACTCCCAGCCCTCTTTCATCTTTCTTTCTTTTTTTGCGGGGGGGGGGGGGGGGGGGGGTCAGGGGTCATTTGTGCCTGGGCTGGCTTTGAACCTTAGTCCTCAGAACTCAGCCTTCTGAGTAGCTAGGATTACAGGCATGAGCCACCGAGCCTAGCTCCTCTGTCATCATTCTTGAATGGAAGTGTTAATAATAAAAATATAGTGCAGGGTGTGGTGGCTCACAGCTGTAGTCCTAGCTAATCAGGAGGCTGAGATCTGAGGATCAAGCCTGGACACAAAAGAACCTGAGACTCTATCTCCAATTAACCACTAGAAAACCGGAAGTGGAGCTGTGGCTCCAGGGGAAGGGTGATAGCCTTGAGCTGATCTCGGGCCCAGAGATCAGCCCCACTACTGACCAAAATAAATAAATAAATAAATAAATAAAATAAAAGAGAGGTAGGATTAAGTGGTAATGTTTGTGAGGAATGGCCTAACCAAGTAAAAATATGGAAGACACAAAGAGTGGAAGCAAGTGTTGTAGGAAGACAGATATACAGGAAAGATTTAGGCTGAAATTTAGGCAAAGAATGTAACCTACGAAGCCTAATAGCTCCAGATGAATTCTGAGACTCTTAAAGACAGGTAATAGATATTCCATAAGCTCATTTAAAATTATATAGTCAGGGAATACTTCCCTAGTTTATGTTTTTTGCCCTCTGGGTAGAAAGTAATGGTTTGTTAATGAGTTCCCAGCTTTGCCATATAGAGTAGTTTCAGGATGAAAAGGAAATATTACTTTAATTGACTAGTTAAAATTTTCACAGGCTTGGAATTTAATTACCTGTTAGAACTGTAGCTAAGATCATTGTCTTATGACATTTTATTACCTTTAAAAAACAAACATGATTTATCACTATCTTGGAATAGAAACTGGAGAAAGCCTATAGAAATAGCAGGCTGGACTACAGTTAATTCTAAGAGTGAAGGAGAAACAAAAACCTAGGTGCAACTGAAGTTCAGGTGCAAGGACAGGTTTTCAAGTGATAATAACAAACTGGCCTTCAAAGTTCCCTAATACCTTTATATTTCACAATACTGCTTTCAGTTTTGAATACCAAAGAAAAATTTAGAAGTGGCCTAAGTTGTTCATTGTCAAAGTGCCTCTTATACCATTTGTAGTTTAGCACTAGAGCTGTGTTTCATATCTACATCTTGAATTTCTTTCCAGGATTTAACTCTTCTCTAGGTGGCCTATGTACCTAAGTAACCTTGTACAGTATGCTGTTTCCACACATTTGTCACCTTTAGCCCTTGGTAATATCTTAATGGAGGAGGAAGAGTATGATTCACTTCTAATCGGCAGACATAAGTACAGCAGATTATGCTCAAAAACGTTGACATCCAATGACTCATCCAATCAATTGACAGCCTTAAGTGAAAAGGCCATGAAGCTATCGTCTTTGCTAGTACTGGGACCTGTTCCTTGGGTCCTGATCACAATTCTGAACATTTTTGTCCAACTAGAGCTAGTGTTCTACCACTTGAGCTACAGATCCATTTCTGACTTTATTGTGGCTAATTAGGAAAAGACTCTCAAAGACCTTTCCTGTCTGGGATAACTTCAAACCCTGATCCTGAGATCTCAGCCTCTTGAGTAGCTAGGATTATACTAGGACTATATACATGAACCATCAATGCCTAGCTAATGCTGTAGTCTTGTCTTGTAAAGAAGAAGGAAATGTTCTGCCAGATAGCCTTCAGACTTAAACTACATCTCCAGTCTTTTGGCCTATCTTAAAGAATATAAACTTAGCAGCTCCCATAATCACATTATTCATTCAAAGAACCAATTCCTTTAAACAGCTCTCTTTTTCTGTCTCTATGTATATACATACATATATATTATGTTTAATAAGTTCCCAGCTTTGCCATAATGTGTGTGTGTGTGTGTGTGTGTGTGTGTGTGTGTGTTTGTAGCTAGTGTACCACTCTGATGGGGAGATTTTGATAAGTTTGGATAATAGAGAAGACTCTTCATATATAGGGATAGATAAATATTTTGCTGTGAATAAAATCTGTTCTAAACAACAAAGTTTTTTTTTTAAAGTAATGACCCAAGTGTGAATAAAACACAAATTACATCAAACTTCAGGGTTTAAAATCAACTTGCCCCATACTGATACTACTTAGGGTTCTTATCATGCTGTTTCTTATGATTCAGTTGTAATTAGTCAGAATACAGTGCAGCTGGTAGTGGTTTCAGGGAGGAATAAGATGTTTATAAAGAGGAAATGTTTCATCATCTCTGCTTTTAAAAAATTCCTTTCTTTGTTAATGATGTTTTATGGGTTTCCATCTTCATTTCTAGTCCTAAACAAGATTACTAAATAGAGTTTTATCATACACTAGAAAACTGCTGCAAGTTAGCTTTCTTCCCCCTCCTTCCTCCCATAGTTGTTCACATGCAGTCTTGCACTAGTATGCATTATTTCTGTATATGCCAGTTTCTGTCTCTGTATAAGATATTCCTGCCAAAACAGTGTCAAGGGTTTTTTTTTTAGCACTTCACATTTTTACTCTCCTACCGTTGTTAAGGCTTCATATATGCTTCAGGTTTTTTCTTTCATTTTAGCTATGGTTTTGAATTTAAGAGATACTACAATCAACACATACATACATACATATGTGTACCCTCTACATGATATTCAAATAAGCTCTTTTACCTGTTTATAATACTTTAGGTACTGGGTTAACATTAAAATTACTCACAGACCTAACCATGGCAAACCATCAAAATTTTTTCTTCAACTATCTAATAAGACAATTGCATGGGGGTGGGGGGGAGGGAAATGGGGCCCAAGACATGTGAAAGGGTATCAATGTATGGGAATTAATGCACCATCTATCTGGCAAATATCATGTAACCCTTCTATTAATTACAATAAAAATATATGAAAAAAGACAATTGCCAAGTTAAGTGTTATAAGTTCACTGTCATTATACCATTTTTAATAAATATACCATATTGTAGAGTTTCCCAGAGGAGTTAATAATGGAATTTCCCACTAATAAGGAATAGGAAGCACTATTGGATAGTAAAAGGAAAGAAAAAAACTATGCAATTATGGGCCCATGAAAGTAGAGAAGCAATAGAAGCATCAAGAAACAGAGTATGACAATTGAAAGGGGCAGAGGCAGAAATATATCATGAGGCTTTCAGCACCCTTGGGAGAGAAAAAGGAGTTCAGTGTGGTGGACATCGGCTGTTTGTAATCGACTCGCCTCCTCCTTCACCTAAGCAATATCATGGTTTTCTCTGGGAAACTCCCCTTCCCCACTGGGTCCTTGAGAATTTCCACCATTATATGATTATATATGTCATACTGCCACACCCATTCTTTTCAATTTGAGCAACTGATGAAGATTGGATTTTTAAACCAAAGAATGTGCTCATTCACATCTTTTGTTGTAGTATTTAGAATGCTCATGATTTGTATGAGTACAGAATGTTCTAGGAAACATAACTCCAAGGAAAATATGATTTTTTTTCTAGCTAACAAATTATACCAATGGAAAGTTTCATGTGTTCATTTTAAAAGAGGTAGCTTCCCAAATTCCCAAACTTCTTTCGGCTTCTGATATGCTAAAAGTTTTGTTGTTTGTGGCTTTCAAAGGATTTTTTTGAAGTCTTTCTATGTAGTCCAGGCCACACTTGAGCTCCAGATCCTGAAAGTTGGGATAACAAGTATATCCCACTATGCCCAACTCAAGGTGAATTTAGCAAAAATTTGACTCTGAGTCATGTCCTAGATTAAATTGCAACTCATGCTTATTGATTTCTAAAAGTATACTTTCGATTGTCATTAAAGATACCTCCTTCCTATAGAATATATTGTTTTCCAGAGTCAAATTCACCTCTACTTTGGGGCAACCTTCATATTAAAGTGTATAGTAAAACCCATTAGTGATCTAGAAAAGTATTAGGGTCCTTAACCTTGGCCACTGGCATTTCAGAGTTGAATAACTGTTGTGGATGACTACACTGTGTAGTTTTCAGCATTCCTGGCCTGTATATCCAAATGCCAATAGCAAACTTGCTCATTTATCAAGTATCCCTTCAAAGATGAGGACAAAATTCCTCTCATATTGTTGTGGCTAATAACATTGGTTTAGAGCCTGGTTTACAGTTTTGTGAGCCTGACTTTTTTTCTTCTTGTGTTTGATGTGGGAAAGTTGATTTTAGCAAGAATGACTTATCACCTAGGATTCTTGGAGGGACAAGATAAAATAATGCACTTAGTTTGATGATTTACTTATAGTAAAAATGTACTAAAATGAATCATTTCTATCAATAACAAAACTATCATAATTTTTAAGTTCAAAGCATAAAATTTCTGACCTATAAGTTATGACTAAATTTGTAGTTTCAGTGTCTATCAAATACATAATGAACTAAACTTCAAAACAAGTAAAACAACAAAAATAATCTCTAAGTGAAATTCTTAAATGGGACAAAAGCAAATTTTAAAATTTTGAGGGGGTAGTGGGAAGGAAATGGGGATGACCAAGTCATGAGAAAGGGTATCAATGTTTGTGAAGTAATACACCTTCTATCTGGTGAATATAATGGAACAGTTCTATGAAAAAAACTAACTCTTTGAACATGAAACTATTTTCAGTAAAATGTTTGGAATAATGCTGCATTCCTTACAAGAAACAGCTAGATAGGAGAAATAAACTAAACAACAAGTGTATGTCTAAAGCTCTTGTCCTAAAATGAACACCTGTACTTTTCCTTCTTTTTATATATTCTTAGCCATTTATAGATAAAGAGACCATGAAAGTGAGTTATTACAATGTGGAATACTATCACCTGGAACTAACGCAAGAAGTATAACCATAGTCAAAATTTAAAGGAATTCTGCACATGAGCATTTCAAATCCCTTCACATACAGAATAAATGACCAATGAGTATATGAATTGTCAAATTAGTTGCTTTACAAAAATAAGCTTCTGAGTTTATCATGTTTTTTGCTTTGTTTGGTTTGGTGTAAATCCTAAGGATTGAACTCAGGACTTGGACATTGTTCTGAAGCTTTTTTTTTTTTTTTTTTTTTTTTTGCTCAAGGCTAGCACTCTACTACTTGATCTACAGTTCCACCTTCATCTTTGGTTAATGAGAGCTATGAGTGTCAGGGGCTTTCCTGCCTGAGTTGGCTTCAAACCATGATCCTCAGATCTCAGCCTCTTGAATAGCTAGGATTACAGGAGTGAATCTCCAACCCCAGAAATGAACTTCAGCATTTTTCTTGATTGAACAGATTCTCTTTTTTTAACTCAATTATGACCTCAGACAAGCATCAGAACTTAATGCATATGAAAACGTAATTTCATGCCAAACTTTGAGGTTGTAGAAAAATGCATGAGTAAAGTGACATTTAAAATGCAGATTTACATTCCTTACCACAGAATTCAACCATCTGGGGATTTTATGTGCATTGCTCTTGGATATTGGGACACTACTCAGGTGAGTGTATACCAGAAATTGTTATTCATTCGCTAATCATAAACAAATGGCTGTCCCAAAGGGCAGTTGCTTGGGCTCTTTAATGATCAAGTTCATTTCAACTAGACATGGTTTTAGATATTACTTTTATTTGGAAGACATTGAACAGTCTAAGAGAGGAAAAGCTCAGGTATTTTGTTGAGGAGAAGAGTCCTGATTATCACTTTGTACTTACAGATCTATCAAGTTACTTATCAGTAACAGGGTCGTTCTGCAGGAAGTCAATTGAGAGTCCAGGCCATGGTAAATGATGTTGAAAATATTCTCTAAGAAAATAAATTGCATGGTTCTAATAGTGTACCACTCTCACTATAAACCAAGTCATAATTAAAACTGTTTTAATACTAAATTGCACAAGGATGCCTTGGAAGATATTCAACAAACATTTCTTGCTAAGAGTTCAATCTCCCTTTTTTCATAAAATTAAAATGAAGTTGAAAAGATTTCAAAGAAATCTTACAGTTAATTGCAGTTTGTCCAGGAAGCACAGTCTCCTAAATCCCAGTCTAGCTTTGAGCTGGATGGTTATTAGATCAAGGACCCATTGGTTATTTTGATGAAAGGAGATTAACTGTCCACTTAATCTAAGACATTCTTCATCTCTACACACATTACCTCTACATATACTCTCATTTATCAAGGATCCCTTCAGGGATGAGCACAAAATTCCTTCCAGTTGAGAAGTAGAGGACGCCGTTGTGGCTAACAGCATTGGTTTAGAGCCTGAAAAATGTAAGCCTGGCTAAATCAGTTAGCAATCACACAAGGCCTAAATATGAATTCAAAATAGGTTTGAATTCAATTATAAAAATTATTCAGTACTACAGAGTAGAGAGTTAACTAATTCTTCTGTCTTCTATCTGTTAATTAGGAATAATTAGTAAACGTTTGAAGTAAATGAGCTACTATATGAAAAAGATGACTGTGTGGTATTTGACACATGACTGACTTAGTCTGAGAGTCTTCATGGTCACAGAGATGGCTATTTGTAGAAAATGTGTGCACATCAGGATGGCACACACAATTCAGGGAGATGTACAGAACAAGTAGGTTTTCTTTGGAACAACTACAAAGCTCTTGGATTTGGCATGGTATGTCAGGCCTATAATAACAGCATTGTAGGAGGCATAGGTGAGAGGATCATAGTCCAAAGCCAGGAAAAATGGGAAACCTTTTCTGAAAAATAATGAAAGCATTAGTAGAGCATCTGTCTGGAAAATATGAGTCCTTGAGTTCAAAGTCAATACTGAGAGAGAAAGACCGATGGACAGACAGACAGACAGACACACAAACAGACAGAGACAGAGACAGATAGAGACAGAAACAAAGACTGAGAAATAGAAAAAGAATTTCTTTCCTTTGCACTTTTATTATCAAGTTGTTTCTTCTTGGAATTTAGGCAAGGACTGAAATGTTTATGTTTGTATTTCTGGCACTTAAAATCCGAGCCGGGCAGGGCACAGTGGCTCACACCTGTAATCCTAGCTATTCAGGAGGCTGAGATCTGAGGATGGTGGTTCAAAGCCAGCTGGGCACTAAAGTCTATGAGACTCTTATCTCCAATTAACAACTAGAAAACCGGAGGTGGCACTGTGGATCAAGGGTAGGGCGGAGGTGGCACTGTGGATCAAGGATAGGGCGGTAGCTTTGAGCTGAAGAGCTCAGGAACAATGCCCAGGCTGAGGGGTAGGGTGGTATCCTTGAGCTGAAGGGCTCAGGCCCACCACCACCAACAGCAACAAAAAAAGACTGAAGAATAGGAAATGAATAAATATAGACTGAATAAAGGGAATAGTTGTTGCTTGATTTTTTATTTTTATTTTTTGCCAGTTCTGGGCCTTGAACTCGGGGCCTGAGCACACTCTACCACTTGAGCTAAAGAACCACTTCTGTTGTTGTTGTTGTTTTTTATGTATATGGTACCCAGGAATCAAACCCCAGTCTTTGTGCATGCTAGGCAAGCACTCTACCACTAGGTCAAACTCCTGTCCTGGGTAAAAGTAGTTTTATAACATAGCAGCTGCTTTCTAAAAATAAGTACACACAGCCAGTATTTGAAGGGATCAGATAACAAAAAAATACATTTCTCTAAGACCCTCTTGGATTTCCAAATGTGTGTATATATTAAAAGCCACCATAATAAACAAAAGTCTGTTAAATCATGTTATAATAGAATTGAATGAAGTTATGAGACAGGATAACTTAGGGCACTGGCCCTAAGTTAGAACATATGACATCTGTGATAGGTAATCCCCATTGTTGATTTGACTCACTTGAGAAGCATATAGAATAGCAAACCACAGGTCTGAAGGTGTTTGCAGAAACAGATTAGAGCTCTGCTCTAATGATGGATCAATTCCTTGATGGATTTATAATAGGAGGACACTATTTGAAGGTGATAAAAGGTCAAAGATAGAACTTACTTGGAGGAAGTAGGTCACTGGAACATGTGTTTAGGCACAAAGTCTTGCTCCAGCCCCTTCTTATATTACCCTTTTCTTGTCTTCTTGTGCCATGAAATGAACAGGTTTCCCTCCATCACATGCTCTGGACTCCATGATCCTCTGCCTCAGAACGGGCTTTGAAACACATAACTATGTGACCATGGACCGAATTGCCTGAACCCATAAGCCAAAATACACCTTCCCTCCCTTAGTTGTTCTCGTCTGTATTTTGGCCACAGTAATGAGAAGGGTAACTAACACAGCATCTAAGCCTAGCTCTACCATATGAATAAGCCAGACAAGAGCTCTGTGAGTTAGTTTCTCATCTGTAAGCCAGACAAGACCACAGTACCTACTTAGGGTTACTCTAAGGATAGAAGTAGCTAATATGTACAAACTAAGCACCACAATTTTAATAGAGAATGTTAGGCTACAAAAATTTAATTAACAATAACAACTTTAATTGCTGAAAGGAGGAAAATTGTTTCAAGTACTCTAAAACTTCTGGGAATTAAAAAAGAAATTTTGTTTGGCGAAGCAACTTGCTACCTACATCTTTAGATATGGTTACATAAGTACCTGGACCCACCCCCTCAATACAATAAAGTCAGAATTGTCTGCAGTTTGTCAAAATGAACTAAAAATAGATAAAGAATAATAAATACTAAGCTGTGACTTTTAGTGTCTACTTAGGATAATTTAATGACAATAAATCTACCCAGATTTTCTAACTGATTTGGTTGAGTTTTTCTGTTTAATTAGTGAAAGTTATAATTATATGTTCTGAAAGTGGTACAAATTTAATACCATCAAGTAGCACAAATGTACAATGGAGCAAAATATCAAGACTTAGAATTTCTGTTGAGGTTTTGTTTTTGCAAAGAACACAATTAGTTCCCTGGAGTAATTCTTATTTGCCTACATAATGAATGCTGTGGAAAATGAGGTCCTTGTGCTTCATTCCTCATCAACACCTAACACTTAATCTGATTTATTTGAAAAAAAGGACACTTTCAATAATTGCCAGCACAGGGGTCTTAGGAGAATTTAGTAATGTAGCTAAAGTAGACACACCCTCATGTATGATCTTCTTTAATTTCTTTCTTTTTTTCCAGGCCTGGGGCTTGAACTCAGGGCCTGGGCACTGTTCTTGGGCCTTTTCAAGGCTAGCACTCTACCATGTGAGCTACAACACCACTTTTAGCTTTCTCTGGGTATGTGGTACCAAGGAATAGAACCCAGGGCTTCATGCATGCTAGGCAAGCATTCTGTCACTAGGCCACACTCCCAGCCTTAACTGTTTTATCTAGTGAGAAACCTTGATGTTTAGATAATGATGATAAAAGAGGTATCATTATGATTATTGCCCATAAAACTTCTTACTAATTTATAGTGGAACAATTAGAATGTTTGGCAGATAGAAATATAAATCAGTTTAGAATCTGTTGTTGGTAGACATTTTCTACATAATTTATAAAGAGGAAAATTGTAGGCAGGATAATGTTTTAAAATTCAAAACATCTGAGTCACAGTAGAGATGAATAACATTGAATGACCCATGAGAGAAACTTATTGTTCACATACAGGGAAGAGAAAATTCAAACATGATAAGGTATCAGGCATCAAGCAAAGTGACTTTAATGAGCATGAGTCACAGTGCTACCCAGGGAAATGAATCAGGTGCCCACATGTCCAATTTTCTTCATAATTACAGGTTTTCCCCTTTTAGATAAAAAACTAAAGTCAGGTAACAACTAATGTCCTTGTAGAACAAATCTCACCAGATGGAAATATACAGAGACCTAAGAAACAAAATGAAAATATCAGAAGGAAGTATTGTTTCCACCAGAGACAACAAGGGGGAGGGTGGGAGGGAGAGAGAGATGAAGTGTGGAGGAAGGAAAAGGAGAAAAAGAGGGAAGAGAGAAAAAGAAGGAACTATCTTTTGGAAAAGAGAAAAGTAGAGCTATCTCTTTTTTTGGTCAGTCTTGGGCCTTGAACTTAGGGGCTGGGTGCTATCCTTGGACTTTCTACCACTTGACCCACAGCACCATTTCTGGCTTTTTTTCTGTGTATGTGGTACCGAGGAATCAAACCCAGGTCTTCATGCATGCTAGGCAAGCACTCTACCACTAGGCCAAACTCCCAGCCCCTAAAGCTATCTTTTTAAATATAAAGTAATACCTGTTGGTGCCCTAATGAACACTGAATTGCTTTCATTGTACCCTCTAGTCCAACCATGGTGTAACCATAGTAGTTTTTTCCCTCAACATTAAAGCTTTAGATATACAGTGTCTGTGGAGCTTATGGTGTTCTGCTCAAGCCAAGAGAGCAAATGCCATTGCACTCTCCTCCCACCCCTTTCCCTCCAGCAGATGATCTGTGTCCTATAAACTCAGTACTTCACCTGCCCTAGAGATACAACCTGATCTAAGCTGCCACTGATTCACCTAGGCCAAATAACCTCTCTTCCTATCTTGGACCCACTAACAGAAAGAAGCTGCCATACTGTTAGGGTAAACATGTGACAATGCAAACCAGCTGTCATAGAGTTAACCAGGTAGGGAATAAATCAGGCCACCTCAAACCTACGAGAGACAGGTTTATAATGTACTATGTGAACTAATTTCATTCCTCTTTTTTCCCTTATGGTTTATCTTGTGTTGTTACTGTATCTGACTTTGGCACCTGGTATATTGTACATACATTTGCTTATTTGAAGTAGGGAAGGGAAGGGAAAATCAAGATTAGTAGGGGACTGGAGAGGGGAAATGGAAGAAAAACACAGGAAGGGGTAACAGTGCTCAAGAAATAATGTCCCCACTACCTGATGAATGTAACTGTAACCACTCTATATATAACCTGGAAAACAAATTTTTTTTCAAAAAAAAATCTAGAACAGAGAATGAGCTGTTTTAGACTGATCTAGCTTTTTATGCTTCCCCGTCACTAAGATTTTTACCCTAAACCCAGACATTTTTTTGAAGCGAGACTCAAAAACTCTACAAGCTGGTCTCTACAGATCTCTATGGACAGCTATATCTTGCCGTTCTTCTCTGGCTCTTGGATCCCATTCTCCTGGACTGGTTTCAGTTCTAGGAACATACCGTGTTCACGGTTACCTCTTTGCCAAACCTCCCACTGTTTGGAACAATCTTCCCTCCTCTCTGTCCACATAATTCTTTCACACTCTCCAGGTCTTGGCAGAAATACTCCTTCTTCCCTCAGGACTTCCCAGATTCCCTCAATTAGAATATGTCTTCTTCCCTCACACATTCTCAGAACCTGAATGTGCCCTTGCACAATTCAACAGGTTGCGGATTTACTGAGATCGCTGTTGTGAAGGAGACCAGAGTGTCACCTCAACTATCTCAGAGACTTGGTTCCTCAATATCTCATCTGTGTGCAGTAATGTGTTTGACACTTAACAGATGCTAGGAGATACTTGTTGATTGAATAAATAAATGAACAGAAATTCTAGAAAACACTATGCTGTGTTGCAGCACAGGGGGAAAGTTCTAGTTCTGATTCTGCCACTGATTTGTTAGTTGGGTGACCGTAACAAATTTTCTAACCATCATGAGCCTAATCTTTAAAATGTTAATCCTACTACCTATGCTGTCTACTTAAAAGTTTTTCACGAGGCTCAAAGAAAGTGAGGAGGAAAAACTGTATTTATTGACTTCCTGGTATGCTATGAGTTCTTCTATGCACTAATATTTTTATTTCTCTCAAAATAAATTTTAAAAAAATCATGAGTGGTATCTATCTTAAGATTGGAATAAGTAGGAAAACTATGGCTTATGGATGAATTTCTCCAATTTCAAAGCTTTGCTTTCTCAACCTCTTCCTTTTCCATTTCCCCTCCTCTTTGTATTCTCCAATATCTACCTGACTACTTGATCAAATGCTGAGAAAAGCATTACTTGTTCAGTGAAGCCATCTGTGACTATTCTAATCTTATTCATTTGATTTTCTCTCTGTTTATAATATACTTATCATAATGGCATTAATCATTTGCTTACTTCAAAGATTTAGGAGGAAGGAAGCATTTCATTAAAGCATCCTCAGAATCTTCCCTGGGTATTAACATTTTATTAGTACTAATTCAAAAGTGAATGTACTCTTGTCATCCCTAGGAACTATTATAATATAATTGTATTAGTGTTTATACACTTACATTTTGTTTATAATAGAGCTATAATTAAGGCCTCAAGCACAGTAATTCATATGCTTGAGGTTGCTAAGATAGTTTTATAAACATAAATACGATTACAGCTCTAATTCCATAATAAAGATCTACTTTTAGGTAACATAGATAATCTAGATTAAAGAAATATTTTAAGGTATTAAAATTGCCTATAAAAGAATGTATCTAAGCTGGGTGTGGTGGCTTATGCCTGCAATCCTAACAACTCAGGAGCCTGAGATCTGAAGATCAAGGTTCGAAGACAGCCCAGGCACTGAAGTCTGCAAGACTCTTATCTCTAATTACCCATGACTGACAAAAAAAATAAAAGAATGTATCTAATATGGATATAGGAAAATAATTTTGAATTTAATAGTCTAGCTTTAGTTTTCTATATGACAACTTCAGGAACTAAATATATTGTTAGACAAGAGCAAAATACTTAGCTTAGAGAACCTGGCATAGTTATTGTAATGTTCTCTTATTCCAGAAGATTGTAATTAATAGTAGAAACAAAACCCAGCTGCAAATTAATGGCCTACAACACATCAATGGACTAGAAAACATGCTAGGGAAACTAAAATAGGTCTGAGGTTTCATTCACATTTAAATGAAAATGATTAGTATTTACTTAGTACACAGATCAGGAAAAAATACTTTGAAGTTATGTAACATATTATCTAAATCCTTCATTTAAGACAACAGCTTGTCAAAAATGCTAATCACTAGGGAACTGAGAGATTTGTTTAGTTAATAATACCTCCTTTCATGTATGCTTATATGCTTTCCAGAAGGAAATTTGAAATCTATAATTAGCTTTATATAGTCAACTCCTGATTATGTGAGATAATAAAAGATAACATAGGCATCTGTGTTAATAGGGAGAATAAACAATAGACTCAATAGAGAACCAAACACTATGAAACACAAAAATTACATCTTTAACTCTGGAATAAATGTTGACTCTTGATAGCATATTTGTCTCCCTAACACAGTTCATTAGCTTTGTAAGCAAGGAGAACCACATTCTGGAAGCCCACATTCAGATATAAGAGAGAGTTCACCCTAGCTTCTGTGAGTTAGAATGTCCTATCAGGATAGTCATTCTGCACATTCATTCTATTTTGTTTTTTTTTTTTGCCAGTCCTGGGCTTGAGCTCAGGGCCTGAGCACTGTCCTTGGACTTTTCTCAAGGCTAGAGCTCTACCACTTGAGCCTCAGCACCACTTCCAGCTTTTTTTTTCTATGTATGTGGTACCGAGGAATCGAACCCAGGTCTTCATGCATGCTAGGCAAGCACTTTAACCACTAGGCCAAACTCCCGGCCCTGCACATTCATTCTAATATGATGAAAGTCTCAAGCTCTTTAAGGCTCAAGGCCCTGACACAATATTCCCAATTTTATGCTACACTAATGCATGAAGTAGCTAAAACAATAAATAAAACAGATTGATTATAGCAAAAAAGGAAAATGCCATTGCTTTGACCTTGTGAACAAATAGATATCGCCATTTCACACTTTTAAAAAATAAGCTTTAGCCAGTGGTCCACTAAAATGAAGAAGGAATGAAAATTAGAAATTAGTACACATTAAAAGATACATTAATTTCTTGTGACTTTAATAATTTTGAAAACAAATCTCTCTCAAGTGTGTCAACTACTTAATAATTATCAGGGAAACAAGGAATATTTCCAATGTAAATAACTGCAATCTTTTTATTACAATAGCATAACAAGAATTTATTTTGAAAATGACATTTCTCTGAGGCATTTTATAAAATAAATGGAGAAAAATGGTCCCCACTGCTCAAAAAGAAGCAATGTAGTTAATAAAAATGGTAATCTCATCTTATTGAAATAAGACTCATAATAAATGATGGAATTCCAATAAAGCAAATATTCATTTACTTTTTTCAGCTATTTATCATTTAGGGAACATCTAATACAAACTCCATCTCTCTACACAGTAATAATAATAATTCCACTTAAGACATGGTCCCTGCAATGAAGGAGCTCCTAGATATGTAAATAAATACATTTGTGTGAACTGTAATAGCAGAAAAATGTAAAGATCTCCGGGTGCCACATGGATACAAGAACTAATACAATGAGGAAGTCTTCACAAAAGATGCTACTTCTCTGGCCTTAACATTTGTTTCCCCCTAACATTTTTTTTTGTGGGTCATGGGGCTTGAACTCTGGGCCTAGGCACCCTCCCTGAGCTCTACAGCTCAAGGCTATCACCCTACCCTTGAGCCAAGCCCACTTCCGGTTTTCTAGAGGTTAGAGATAAGAGTCTCAGGTCCTTTGGTGCCCACCTGGCTTTGAATCTTGATCCTCAGATCTCAGCCTTCTGAGTAGCTGGGATTATAGGAGTGAGCCACCGTGCCTGGCTTCCCCCTAACATTCTTACATTGAGGCCAAAGTGGTGGTATTAGGAAGTTTTAACTTGAAGAAGTCAACAAAGAGCAGTGCTCAAGAATGGGCTTAGTGCCCTCATAAAAGGGGTCCAAGGGAACTCATTTGTGCCTTTTACCATGGGAGGAAACACAGACTATCCTAAGAATCAGAAAGTTGTCCCAATCAGCCTAAATCTGCTAGTGCTTGACTGCTTCACACCAAGATCTGTAAGAAAGGCATTTCTGTTATTTACAAGCTGCGATGCTTTGCTACAGCAGCATGAAAAGATTAAGGCAGTTGCTTCTAGTCACATTCCATACAAAATTGAAGCTTATTAGGTGGGTTAGGGAAGTCAAAAAATATTGGGATTGTGGTAAGAAGTAGAGTAGAGATAGGGTTAGACCCAGAGTAACAAGAACCATGTGAGTTATATATGCCAAAACATTTGAACATGCTCGTGTATATGTTCTTAAATTCCAGCAAGGCCAAACATGGCTCTTTACAGTTAAATGTCATCTGAAATAGATACTTGGAGAAGGGAATCTTTGATGATCTTAAATATATATTAGACCCTAATATATATTTAAATTTTAAGATTTCATCATAATGGGGAGATAATATGATAAAGTGCCTCAGTGAGTAACTAAGGTGGTTTTAGGTCTATCATATAAAGAAGAAAAAATTCAGATCTTTCATTCTCAGTTGTATAATTTTGATAATACTAAGACATTAGTGTTAATCTAAAAAGGTACCTTGATGCCAGAATAGGTCTCTCCCAAATCTAGAGAACATGGGAATATATAACTTTTTTTAACCTCTGCATAACACACCATAACTAACAACATTCATTATCTCACAGCTCACATGAACCTAGGTGTGCCTCATATACACAAGATCTCACCAGACTTCAATCCAGACACTGGTCAAAACTGTAGTCTTATTTGAGGCTCAGAGTCTCCTACGAAGCTCACATGCTATTGGCAGGATTTGCTCCCTTGCAGTTAGGGAACTTATGTGGCTTATTCTTCAAAGCCAGCAGCACAGACAAGAAGACTGCTGTTTGCAGTTCAAAGGATCTTTTAATTTCTACAGGCCCACTAAGAGAATCTCATTTGAGTATCTTAAATTCAAATATGGAGAATTTAATTATTTCTGCAAAATTCTTTGCCATAAAACATATAATGAGGAGAATATATTCCATCAACTTTGTTATTGGCTAATGGCATATTACACACACACACACACACACACACACACACACACACACACACACACACATCCCAAAAGGAAATTGCATAAAAGTGTAGTTAAGAGAGAAGGAATAATGAGTCCTTCTTCAATGTCTGTCTATCACAGATGCTAAGAATAAAATAGAAGACTAAAGTCATTAGAGTCAGCTGGATAGACTTGGAAACACTTGATAGACAAGGGTGTAGTTGGCCTATCAAGTAGCTAGAGAGTTACTCAGGAGAATACTGAAGGAAGTTCTGTCACAGGCCAGCCTCCTGGGGCAAGACACAGAAACATGAACCTTCATGTTTCATATTGAAAGGTTCAGGTCAAGTTAATCACAAAAGCATCCAACCAACACACAAAGATGTAAAGAACCAAAGGAAAAAATGATCTTCTAAGAAAAAGCTGAAGGAACAGATGATGTGAATAAATAAAAAGCCCTAGAAATCTGAAAATTTTTAAATTGGGTGTTAGGAAGGAATTTCTCTATAGCACAGACTAGAAATACCAATAGTCTTTCTTTGCTCACACTTCTCCTTTCTTCTTAAACATCTCTATTTCTCCCTCAACTTCACTTTTAGCTATAATGATCACACATGTATCACATAAATATAACTGATGAGAGGTGATTTTTCAAATGCTATATAATCTGTTAGAGAAAAAGCAAAGGAGAAAAACTATTCAGCAAACTGAAGTAGACAGGGTAATTAGAGAAGATTTATGCAGCAGTGGATATGAATCTCAAAGAAAATTCCAGCTAATGAAGCAATTTTTTCACACATATTAACACAGGGTGAAACGAGCAAAAATTTGAGTTAATAAAAGATTAAATTAAAAAAACATTTTATTACAGAACTTCTTTGGAACTGCTGCCCTTTGTTATAATTTTGGGTGGCTTAGAACCTGTGGAACATAGATATTCACCAATAATGACATTCATCCAATTTTTGTTGCCCTCGTCACCCAGGATGTATTCATTTGAGCCAATGGATTCACAGTGCTGCTCATGAGAAGGTTGACTTGCTTCTTCTTAGCAATTTTATGGACGTGAGAATTCTGAGATACCTGGTTGGACTTTATTTGTACTGAAATCATAGTGTTCAAGCTGTGCTTGCAGCCTGTAGCTATAATAATAATAGAGATGGAAAAAATAATGCCAGATTTATTAAGCATTTATGAAGCTGTATTAATTAAGCATATGTTGTATACATACACTTTTCATTTAATGGTTCTAGCTTTATCTAAAAGGAATCTCCATGAAGAAATGATTCTATAAACTGATCTATTCCATCTTAATTTTTGATTCATTGGATTCTTTGAAAAGCCAGCCTGTCAGAGAAAGGCTATAACCAGCTCTTAAGGAATATTAACAAGGAAAAGTCTGGATGAGACAGAAAAGGGCATCCGTTCTGCATGTATGTCCTAGATACTTCTTTCTGGGCTTAGGCTTTCAAAGGATGTAGCAAAACAAAATCAGTACTGTAAAAATATAAGGAGAGAGGGAATCTGGGTACAAAATCCTAGATTCTAGGCAAGACCACATTCTGATAACTTAACTGTACTGCATGTTAGGGAATAGCAAAATCTTAAGGATTAATTTTCTGAATTTTGATTTGCCTTAATTATGAATGAATCCCAGAAGTTCTCATGACTTCCAGAAGAGGGCCTTAGTTTAGCAAAAGGAGAGGTAATTGCAGCACAAGAGAGGGCTCATGGATGGCAAGCCTGGCAGAAACTCAGAGTAACCCCTTCACCAGTGAGAGTGCATGAGCCAGCCAAAATGAATTGCAAACCCTGGCCAGAAGGGTTTTGGCATTAATAGCATGACTGTCTGACTTGAAGGCTGCAGACTCAGTAAGGGAATCTGCAGACTCTGCTACACCCTGGGCTATGCCACCAGGGGCCACAGCTACTAACCATAGGTCTAGAGTCTAAACAAAAAGGGAACTCCAACTCTTGACTTTCCTCAAATATTTTGTCTTTGATCGCTTTGATTTTTTTCTTTGTCCAGCAGGTAATATCCTAAGTCTTACCATCTGTGTGTGTACTGGAAAACATATGTAACAACCAAGGAAAAACTATGAGACACACATGATTTATTAATAACTAAGAAGAATATGTTATTATTTTGGTATTTAATATTTTCTTTTTCTTTGGATAACTAAAATTCCAGTCAATTTAAAGTACCGAATTCCATCACTGATAATTTAGCTTATTTGTAAGGAAGTCAGTCCCACAGATAAAATTGTGTATCACTGTCATAACCTTTAACTAGCCCCCTTACCAGTTCACCTCGGAACTTAGGTTAGAATTGGACAATTGTCCCAGTAATCTGACTTCGGCTTCAAGTATGCCGGAGCTTTAGCTCACTGGGTCCAGTGCTGTGCTACTAATGAGTTCTTGATTTTTCAGGAGGTCTATTTAAGTCCACATGAACTAATTAAAAGGAAGGCCTTCATTTGCATTTCTGGTAATCTGTGATCAGCCAGAGAACACTGTGCCACCCTCTTCCCTCTAATTGCAGCTCCCCCATAGCAATTCTTTGCACAAAAACATCCTCTGCTGCTGAACACCTCATGGCTTTTCCTTTGGAAATGTTCACTTCTCTGGCATATCCTTTAGAAAAAATTTCCTCCACCCATGAGTTTCCTCCAGCAGAAGGTGAGCGGTTCGAGGGCACAGAGGGTGAGGGAGATGTGCCTGGCAGGTGCTCTTGAGAAGCTGCTAATTCATAGAGAGCTTTCTGGACACAGCATTCCATAAAAAGGGAAAATTTGGTATTTTATTCTTTTCATCTTCTCTTCTAGGAATTCACAACATACTGCTCCAGGAAATTGTCACAGAACACAGAACTTATCAGCTTCTTTTTTTTTTTTCTTTGCCAGTCCTGGGCTTGAGCTCAGGGCCTGAGCACTGTCCTTGGACTTTCTCAAGGCTAGAGCTCTACCACTTGAGCCTCAGCACCACTTCCAGCTTTTTTTCTATGTATGTGGTACCGAGGAATTGAACCTGGGTCATCGTGCATGCTAGGCAAGCACTCTACCACTAGGCCAAACTCCTGGCCCCACGTTTCAGCTTCTTATTGTGTTACTTTATAACGGATAACTTTATTTTTGATAAATATGAAATAACACAGACTCTTTCCATGCTACCCATCCCTACTAAATATAATTATCTCAACTACCTACTCCACATATTCAGTCATCTCAAATTAAAATGCCCAAAATTGAATTTCCCATCTCAGTGACTATCAACACCAAAAGGACTAAATTCCTTTAATCACATATTTGATCCACTCTACCACATCCTATATCTAATCCATCAAAAAAATAAATTGTCGGGCGCGGTAGCTCTCACCTGTAATCCTAGCTACTCAGAAGGCTGAGCTCTGAGGATCAACTTCAAAGCCAGCCCAGGCACAAAAGGACCTGAGACTCTCATTTCCAATTAACCTCTAGAAAATGGGAAGTGGGGCTTGGCTCAAGGGTAGAGTGGTATCCTTGAGCTTAAAAGCTCAAGAATAGCACCTAGGCTGAGTTCAAGACCCATGACCCACCAAAACAAGAAAAAACAAAACAAACAAAAAAACCCGCAGTAACCAGGCAAGATGTGGTGGCCCACATCTGTAATCCTTGCTACTCAGGAGGCTGAGATCTGAGGATCAAGGTTCAAAGCCAGCCCAGGCACAAAAGAACCTGAGACTCTTTATCTCCAATTAACCACTAGAAAACCGGAAGTGGGGCTGTGGCTCAAGGGATAGGGTGGTAATCTTGAGCTGAAGAGCTCAGGGACAGCGCCCAGCCAAGTTCAAGCCCCAAGACCAAACAAAACAAAACACAAAACAAAATAAAACAAAAAAAAAGTTGCCTCTACCATTAAAATAGACCAGATTCTATCACCATCTCTATTTTGACAAAAACCAACAAAATGAGACAAAACAAAAAAACCTATTACCAAACCTATTCATATGAGAGGAAGGAAATATATTGACAACCACAGAGAGCACCACATACCATGTGAGACTGGAATGCTGAGTGTGTGTGTGCAGAGAGGATCCCTTAGAAAAATAAACTTAAATGGAACCACCCTCTTAGGGGACCCTGGGAGCTAAGGACTAGCATGAGGGGTCTTGGCACCTCAAGGAAAAATGGGACAAAAGCAGAAATGAATCCAGGTAAGTTAAATCCATACTACAATTTGTTATACCAAAGAAGAGTTAATTTTAAATATTGTGAATAGTGACTAATGCAGATGTAGATTTATATTGCCAGGAAATTGTTGTACTGACCTAATGAAGTGTATTGTGTGGGGACAAGGAAACTCAGCCACTCAGACCCATGACTTCAAGGCCTTGTGATTATTAGTAATTGCACTCACTTTCATGCACTTCCTGTTCACAGACTTTTATCTTTCACTCCAGCCCTCTTCTTTAGTTTTGACTCCACCTAGCCCTACTGGAATCTCTGAAGTTTCCACTGTCATTGTCCTTTGGTTGTTTTCTTTCTCTTATTTTTCTATCTAAATTTTATACTCACTCTCTTGCATTCATGTTTCTTGCTCTTTAGTATACCCATTTTAGCAAAACCACAACCTATGGAAGTTTCAACTCTCCAGATTTTCTATACCTGTATCCTCTAGGTCAGAGAAAAACACAAAACACATGTTAAACTCATGAGCATGAGTTTTGAGTGAGCTTTTAAAGCCACCTGTACCTCCTTTACTCAGCCATGATTTCCTGCTCTCCTCTTTCATAATCTAAACCTCTTCCATCTCTATCCCAACTGGAGTTACTGCTTTTCTACATTATAGAGAAAATGAAAACTATCCTTTTTCCTCATAGATTTCTACCACATTGATGTCCTGCCATCATTTACATCCATATCCACATGTGGCTGCCTTAGACCAAACTTGCCACTTGGTTCATAGAATCCATCCATAATTCTCTTCTTTTGCTATAATAAAAACTTACTCTTGAATGTCTGATGGCTCACATTTATTTTTGTCCATCAAAGGGCTTGAATTCTTGGCCTGGGCATTGTCCTTGAGCTCTTCAGGTCAAGGTTAGCATTCTACCACTTGAGCCACAGTGCCACTCCAGTTTTCTGGCAGTTAATTGAAGAGTCTCATGGACTTTAGTGCCCGGGCTGGCTTGAACTGCGATCTTCAAATCTCAGCCTCCTGAGTGGCTAGGATTACAGGCGTTAGCCAGTGCCTGGCTGGTGTCTCACTCTTCTAGTCCTAGTTACTCAGGAGATCTAGGGATCACAGTTCAAAGCCATTCCAGGTAAGAAACTATGTGCGGCTTATTTTCAATTAAACAACAAAAATCACCAGAAGTGGAGATGTGTGTGGCTCAGATGGTAAAGCACCAGGCTTTAGTGGATAAAGCTATGGTTGGACAAGGGGTGAAGAATATAGCAGTGAAAACTCACTAGATACCATGTTGAAAATAAACAATTGAAGGAGAAGGGGATCAGCAGGGGAAAAAATGGAAGAAAACAAAGAGGTGACATCTCAAAATGAAATGTACACATTACCTGACTTTTGTAACTGTAACACTCCTGTACACGCTACCTTTACCATATAAAAAATAAATAAAATATTTTTTGGAAAGAAAATGTTGAGGGGACAGGAATGTGGCCTAGTGGTAGCAGGCTCGCCTAGAATGCATGAAGCCCTGAGTTTAGATTCCCCGGAACCACATACCTAGAAAAAGTGTGTATGGCACTGTGACTCCAGTGGCAGAATGCTAGTCTTCAGCAAAAAGTGTCCAAGGACAGTGCCCAGGCCCTGAATTCAAGCACCAGGACTGGCAATAAATAAATAACTGGAAAATGCTGACAGCACCTAGTTCCTGAGTTCAAGCCCAAATACCTGAACTAAACAAACAAACAAAAATACTTCCTCTTGGAAAATCTCCTCAAAGGGCAGTAGGCATTTGCTCTCCTCCATGCTCATCTTCCATTCTCTTAACCTAGGTTTTTGTTCCCTTAATTCTTTTTTTTTTTTTTTTGCCAGTCCTGGGGATTGTACTCAGAGATTGACACTGTCCTTGGGCTTTTTCAAAGCTAGAGCTCTACCACTTGAGCCACAGCACCATTTCTGGCTTTTTTCTATGTATGTGGTACCAAGGAATCAAACCCAGGTCTTTGTGCATGCTAGGCAAGCACTCTACCCCTAGGCCAAACTCCTGGCCTGTTCCCTTAATTTTAACCAAGTGGTTCTTACTTCACCAGTGACCTCCGAATTGTTAAATCCATGAGTAAATGCTAACTGTCCTCAACCTCACATTCACCAGATTTCCCCCTACCACACAGGTGACTCTTCCCCAGTCTCTTTTTTAAAATAATATTTTATTTTATTTAAAGGTGATATACAGAGAGGATACAGTTACCTAAGTAAGGTAAAGTACGTTTCTCGTTGAACAGTGTTACCTGCTTCCCTCGTTTTTCTCCCATTTGTCTCCCCAGCTCCCACCTCCCTCTCCCTCAAGTTGTAAACCTCATTTCATTTCCAGCACAGTAGCTAGTAACTACAGAGGCTGCATTGGTTCACCTTTTGTCCTTTGTCTCACCAGTTCTTTTAATTCCCTCTCCCTTCCCCAAATCAGATAAACATAGATACAAGACACAGGGTACCAAAATAAAAAAACAATGACTACAGGGGAACCAAAGGGAAAAAATGCAAGAAAAAAGAAATATCTCTCCAGTGTTTTTGCTGGTGTTATTTTCTTTCCCCTCTACCTTGCTCAGTTTCTGGTCCTCTTTACCTGAGTTTACACCTACTATATATTGATCAGAAGAAACTTCAGCTGCTTACTCCTTACATGCTTTCAGTTAGTTAATAGGTGTCTGGAATTTAAAATGAAATCCTGATATTCCATCCTGTTCACCAAATGTGCTTTTCCCACAGCTTCTTGGGTATCAGACATTAGGAAATCAATTTTCAGAGTTCTTCATGACAAAAATCTTGGAGGCGTAGCTAATCATCCTCTTCCTCTCAGACTATGTATATTTCAATATGAAATCCTATTGCATCTACCTTAAAGGTATGTTCTTCTATTTCTCTTTTCAAGTACTGCTTCCTCCTCTGTTTTGGCTCTCTTCCTCTCATACTGCAGTGCTGCCATTATCTCCTAACCAGTCTCCTTGTTTCCACTCTCATTCCCACTCCCCAGTCCATTCTCAATGCAAAAGTCAGAGATATCCTGATAACAGAAGAAGTTAGATCACTGGATCCCTCTTTTTCTGAGAGATCTGAATGGAGCCCATACCTTTCATTTTGAGTAAAAGCGAAAGTCCTTTAAAAATGGCCAGTTAGGGTTTATAGTCTCTATTTTCTGTCCTGCCTTCTTATAAATAAATACCTCACATTTCAAGGAATAGCAGTCCCATTTGATTCTTCTGCTTAAGTCAGAAATTTTAGTACCTTCCTTAAACACTTCTCCTTCATTTGGTCTGTTACCAAGACCTGCTGATGCCACTGCTTCTCTCCACTTCTAGCCTTACTACATTTCACATTTTCATACCCTATCATAAAACTAAACTTTCTGGTTAAATGCAGTTGAAATGTTCTGTTTATATCATTCCCCTACCTGTCTAACTCCAAAGCTCTTCCTCTTTAACAACCTTTTTTGATGATTCCTAAGTTGAAGCTTTAATCACCATTCAAAATGCTTTCTAAATAGTTCTGTTATAATAAATCCATTGATTCACTTAGTATTTTGAAGCATGCAATTAATTCTGAGGTTAGGCTTTGCTCTTTTAAATGGCACTTTGTCAAGATTAATTTTTTGTGTAAGCTATCCTTTATAAAAAGGCACAGTGGATGGATAGCTTCATTTTAGACTATACTTCTAAGTCAAAGAAAGGAAGTTACCTTAAGCTAGACACAGGGACTTACAGAGGGCTCTCTCACGCAAAGTTCAATAGTATTGTCATTAAAGAAGAAAAATAAAATATTTGGTAATAATATGAAGATTAGTTGTATTCGTAGCTTACAAAATACATTCACAGAATTGAACTCAGTTATTACTTGAAATATCCAAAAAGTAGATATGATTTCTTCTTTTCAGAAAGTAAATGATAGAACTGACTTTTTCATTCCCTTTCGGTTTCTACTATGTGGCCCTGTCTTTAGACAAGACTTTTAAATTAAATATCATGTATAAAAATCTGTAAGATGGGGCTGGGAATTTGGCCTAGTGGTTAAAGTGCTTGCCTAGCATGCATGAAGACCCGGGTTCGATTCCTTGGTACCACATACATAGAAAAACGCTGGAAGTGGTTCTGAGGCTCAAGTGGTAGAGCTCTAGCCTTGAGAAAGTCCAAGGACAGTGCTCAGGCCCTGAGCCCAAGCCCAGGACTGGCAAAAAAAAAAAATCTGTAAGATAATGAAATGCTATTGCTTCAGGTAGATGAATGATCTACTGTAAATGTTTTACTTTTAAAATTAGAAGTTTTAATTTTTACTGTGAAATGATCACTAATGTCCTTCCATGTTATTACTAAATATCAGTCTATTCCAAAAGTTTTGGTGAACTGTAGAAGTGACATATTGCATTCGAAAATCATAGCAACATGCGACTGGAAGCCATTTCAACTGTTGAGAAGTTAGATTTTTGGCTCTGTTTAAAGGTCAAACCTGCAAGCATCCTGATGGTGACAATTGCTCTAGGCATTTTAGATGGCAGCGGTAAATGTGAGTTCTTTTTCTATGCCCTGCTAGTCAGTGTCAGAATAAAGAGAAAGCACGGGGATTTCTAATTAGGCATATAATTTCTCTTTGTTTCAATGTAAAAAAGAAGTAATATTTCTATCTATTGCAAATTTAACAACTTAATCATAAAAATGTACTTAGTGCTCTAACTAAATCCAAGAAGTATTTCCTAAAGGCAAGTTTCAAAATACGTGTCATCCCTTCTCTTTTAGGATTTCAAATCTGGAACCAGATACCCAAATAAAATGCTGATTGAATAATAATTACATATTCAGAGCCCTTTCTGGGGTCCACATACTATTTGTCTTTATAAATCATACTCTATCTTTCCTGTTTGATAAGATTGCTTCCAGTACATGGCAGATAAACAATAAATGATTACTGAATGAAAAATAGGCTGAGTGTTTCATTTTCATAATTGCTTTTACTGTTAATAGCTATTAATATTTATTGAATAGTAATTATATAGAAAATACTATGATAATTACTTTACATGTAGTATGACACTACAGGATAAGATCTAGTCATGTTAATTTAAGTTTACCAAGAAAACTAGCACAAAAAGGTCAAATTTCACAGCTAGGTGAGAGGTTCAGCATCAACACTAATAATCAACTTTACTCAATCTGACTTCACTACTTAAAATGTGTCAAAGACCCTTCTATTCTAGCTAGATTCTAGAAAGGAGATAAAAGGTAATAACTAAGTAAACAAGAGGTCAATATTATTTCAGGAAGTAAATAAAGCTATGGAAAAGGAAAATTTAACGGAAGGGAATAGAGCAAGATAGGTGTGCTAATGTGTGTCTTTAATCCCAACTATGGGAAAGATGAGGCAGGAGGACTGAGAGATTAAAGACAGCCTGAACTACACAGCAAGAACCTAAATAAATGAGCAATGCAGAAAAATGGTCATGAACATTTACTCTGGCACCAGATTTGAAACTCAGTTCTGTCTTTAAAGGATGGACTATTATTAATTTATTTCCTATCTACAAAAAACTTTACCTAATTTCTATGGGAATTGTGAGATTTGATTGAGTTTATATGCTAAAACACTGTCACAATGTGTTATTTGAACATTCGCTTATTATTCCTATCCTCTCTCCCTCCCTTCTTTCTTTCCTTCTCTCCTTCCCTCCTTCCCTCCTTCTTTCCTTCCTTCCTTCCCCTCCCTCCCTCTCTTCTTTCTTTCATTCCCTCCTTTCTTCCTTCCTTCCTTCCTTCATCTCCCTTCCTTCCTCCTTTCTTTCCTCCCTTCCTCCCTCCCTCCCTTCCTCCCCTTCTCTCTCTTCTCTCTCTTCCTCCCCTTCCTCCTTTCCCTCACTCCCTCACTTTCCTCCCTTCTCTTTTTGTTGTCTCCCTCCCTCCTACTCCTTCCTTCCTCTTTCCCCCAAGGTAGGGTCCTACACTCTGAGGCCTTGAAATCATCATGTAGTCTAGACTGCAGTCAAACTCATAATCCTCTTGCTTCTACCTCTCAAGTTATAGAATTATAGACATACAACTACCACATCCTGCTATTTCTTATTATTATCACATTTAGTGATATCACATAAAGTGTGATCTCGGAAGGTTTCTACAAGGAAGTACATTTAAGTCAAATCCTAAATAACACTCAGCAACACAAAAATTTTAAGTCAGAGTTTGGAGGCAGAAGAAACTAAAGTACAGAAAGTCCCAGAACCAGCTGTGTGACAGGGTGGGCCTGGATTAGTTTGCTAAAAGCTAGTCAGAAACTATGTTAAATGGGTGACAGTGGCCATGGTAAGGAGTTGGACATTATTCTAAGAGTGAAGAGAAGCTTTGGGTACATGGTCAGCATGGCATTAACATGCTTTGCTTTACAGTTTACAAATATCATTTGGGATGCAATGAAAGTTTAATAATAATTTTAATAGACTACAAAGTTAGCCATTTATTATTACTTATAAAATCTTGGTATTTTGCTCTCAGGAAAAATAATTCTCTGGCTGTATTTTCAGAATGGTTATATTAGTGCTTTTAAAAGTAGAATCAGATTAAAAGACTTAGAAGACACATACATATATTCATATGTATAAATGTATGTGTATATATAGATAGATATATGCATATCCCATTGGAACAAAGATTATGTAGGATATACATGCAGACCATACTTTAGGATTCTAAAATTCATATTAATCTTATAAATTAGTTTAAAAGCCATACCCCTTGGGCTGGGAGTTTGGCCTAGTGGTTAAGGTGCTTGCCTAGCATGCACGAAGGCCCGGGTTCGATTCCTTGGTACCACATACATAGAAAATAAGCCAGAAGTGGTGCTGAGGCTCAAGTGGTAGAGCTCTAACCTTGAGAAAGTCCAAGGACAATGCTCAGGCCCTGAGCTCAAGCCCAGGACTGGCAAAAAAAAAAGCCATACCCCTTTAGAGGAAAGCAATGGAATGGTACAACTGCCTGTCAATTAGACAGAGACTTTGGGGGTTCCACTTCAAATTTCTGTCCCATTGGCCTGTTAGTTATTAGCTCCTTCTTCTGGAGAAAGAGAATAGTGCAATATGATTGGTTGGAATCAGGAAAAAGTTACTAATCGACCTTGTTACTTTCCTTAGTCATCCTATTGGCCTATACTCTCCAAATTCATATTGGGTTAGCAGGCTGAAAGCCCAGTTTGGCCACGCGGTCCTACCCAGACTCAACAGATATCCTGGATGTGGTTCTCCAGCCTCAAAATAACTATGTTGATTAGTGGATAACATTGTGTGGAGAAGGTAAATGATAGTTCAGAAAGAGCATTTCTGTTTTACTAACATTCAACACTGAATCATCAACCTCAATATTTAACATTTGAAGGACTATTAATGCAGTTAAAAGTATTAAGTCCAATACTCTGACAAACTCTTAAATCCTTACATTGTCACATATATGTGTATTGTACATATATGTGTAAACATTGTACAACTTATAAGAAGATATCCTTGAATCGTCTTAATTTATAAAGCTTCAGTTTCAAAAGCTAAAATATTTAGGTGTGTAAAGTGAACAGTTTACCTTTTTGATCAGGTCTCTCATTATTGCCTTCTGTGGTTTCAGCAGAGGAGGTGGGTGGACTAACAGGAGGGCTGGAAGTAAAGCTTATACACCCTGTAGATGTGTTAATTTCAAAGTACTCTTGGTTGTGATTCATTCGATGAAAATCCAGAGATGACACAATGGATGTTCGCTGTTTTGGCTAAAATAAGAAAGCATGATGAAATTATTAATATGATCATAGTCATCCTTAGTTCAATCTCCCTTATATTTAACCAAAAGAATCTTTTGATTTCATTTAGGCATTTCATTAGATTCAACACACCATGATAGAAATATAGTACTCAGCATTTATCTTAATGATCCATTTAGAGAGTTGCAATTTTATGTCACCTTTCATTCAACTAACATTAAACATCTGGCATTTGCCAGGCCATAAGGGTATAGAATCTAATAAAAGTTCCTTTATAATACTGAAGTATAATTAAATAAGTTGTGTTTTTTATTCTTTATGCAGTCCAGGCAATGACGGTATCGGATATTTTTCCCAAGTGTCATATGCTGGAATTAATCATCAGAAGTAAGTAAAGTTCTATGATACATTTTCAGGATCTAAGAATCTAGTTGGAATTTGTAGTGAGCTTTGATTTTCTTTTTTAATGATTTTTAATTAATCCCCACATAATAAGAAAAGTCAATTTAAGCACAAAAGTAAAAATCATGGAGTATTGGCAGATATAATCTATAACCTTTGTCAATAATGGATCATTCTTTATAGTCACTCTTTGTTCTGTCAATAATATCTGATTTCTTCCTTCTTACACAAAATTCTAAAATTTTGTCTTTTGGAATCACTGAAGTCTATGTCTCTGAGATGTGTACATCTTTCCCAAGAATCAACCCATTTACTTCTCATTCCTCAATTTATATTGTTGAAATATTAATAATTTCTTTTTATAATCAAAAATTAAAAGTAATCTTTATATAATAAGATAAACTTTATGGTACTTTTACTTCCTCAAAAATACAATGACTTTTGGTTTTCTTTTTTTCATACATTTTTATTGTAATTAATAGAAGGGTTACATTATATTCGCCAGGTAGACGGTTCATTAATTCACATACATTGATACCTTTCCCATGTCTTGGTCCCCATTTCCCTCCCCCCACCCCTACCTCTCATCTTGTTTTCCCCCCTTCCCAATCCAATTTCAAATAACCAAATACAAATATATCCAATGTCTCAGATAACAAAGTGAGATACTGTAACAATATGAGATAACCAAGGGACAGCAAAAAGATGAGAGATAACATAGTACATTAAGGACAACAATCACTCATTATATGGCTTTTGTTTCTATATCCTAGAAGTCCTTTCATTTAGCGTCATACTATATGGCCTTATGTATCTAGGTTTTGCTCTATTGCAAATCTCTGCTATGAGAGCCCAAGGTTTTCACTGATTATGACAAATGAGGGAAACCATTGAACCTATGTTCTTTCGAGTCTGGCTTACTTCACTTATAAAGGGATCCAAACAGAAAAAGAGGAAGTAAAACTTTCCCTCTTTGCAGATGACATGATTCTGTATTTAAAGAATCCTATAGACTCCACTCCCAAGCTCCTTGAGTTGATTCAAAACTTTGGCAAGGTAGCAGGGTATAAAATTAACCCTCAAAAATCAACTGCCTTCCTCTATGCCAACAGTGAGAGGAATGAGGCAACAATCAGGAAAGCAACTCCTTTTGGAATAGCCTCAAAGAAAATGAAGTACCTAGGAATTATCTTAACTAAGAATGTAAAGGACCTTTTTGATGAAAACTTTAAAACCCTGAAAAAGGAAATTAAAGTAGAACTAAGGAAATGGAAAAACCTCCCATGCTCCTGGATTGGAAGAATCAACATTGTGAAAATGACCATCTTGCCAAGGGCTATCTACAAATTCAATGCAATACCCATCAATATCCCAATGTCATTCTTTAAAGAAATAGAAGAGGCAATCCAAAATTTCATATGGAATAATAAAAGACCCCGTATAGCAAAAACACTTATTAGCAGAAAGAACAGCACAGAAGGAATTTTAATACCAAACTTTAGACTCTATTACAGAGCTACAATTATCCAAACAGCTTGGTACAGGCCTGAAGACCAATGGAATAGAACTAAGGACCCAGATATTAAACCACAGATCTATGGCCACCTAATCTTTGACAAGGGAGCCAAAAAAATAGAATGGAAGAAAGAAAACCTCTTCAACAAGTTGTGCTGGCAGAACTGGTTAAGCACCTGCAGAAGACTTTTGGTTTTCTTATATGTTGTTGCTTTCACCTATCTTGTAACTCACTATTCTCAAATATCTAGCTTCTTCCAACTCATCATAGTTTAATCTTTTTTTCATATTCCTCATTGGTTTGAAACCCGAGAATAGAAAGCATAAAATGTGTAGCCCAGTACATTAGCATACTTTAAATACTGTATGTTGATTAGTAATAGTCAATTAGAAATTAGTAATGGTCAATTTGAAATTAGTAACAGTCAATTAGAAATTAACACTATGTATTTCTTCTGTCTTCCTTAGTGTCACTATTATTTGCTGTAATCTTTATGTAGATATCAGTTAATCTATAAGCTAAACCAACTGTGTGGAAAATATCTATATTTTACAGAATTTTTTTAAAATAAAAAAATCACTGCAATATTTTTATGAAAGAGATTGAGAAGGATAAATATTATTAGAGAAAAGAGTACAAGTCATTTATTATTATGACATATCAATTCAGTAATAAAATTCAAATTAGTATTCACACAAGACTCAGTTTCTTTTGAAGTAAGAAAGATCAGGATTTAATGTCAGGTTTGGTTTCTCATGAAATGTTATGTCCTTGAGGCTATGAATCTCAATATTATATTCAATGCCCTTTCCACTGGACTGAAACAGCAATTATACAGGCACAAGCCACTACCATAGCTATGTAAGAAACATGGGAATAATCATTTTTCTAGGTTTTGTTTTATTTTTTATTATTTATTATAATTTTATTTTATTATATATAAATAACAGACCAATTTTCTATACTGTTTTCTCCTGTAAGTAACAATTAAGCCAATTAATGTATATGATCCCCTTGTAAAAGTTTTTAAAATGTGCTCTGAACTTTGATCACCCAGAAGTCCAATTGCAATAAAAAGCTAGATTGCCAGTGGCACATGTTTGTTATCCTAGCTACCTGAGAGTCTGAGATTAAAAAGATCATGCATGGTTCCTGGCCAGCTCAGTTCCTGAGACCACCATCTTCATAGGAAAATCTTTATATAGTAACACACACCTATCATCCCAAAACAGAAAGCATAAATAGGAGGACAAAACTTTAGACTCACCCAGACAAAAAGAAAGACTTTATCTTAAGAAATAACCCCCATGACCAAGACATGAGAAAGGGTATCAATGTACGTGAATTAATGTACCTTCTATCTGGCAAATATAATATAACCCTTCTATTAATTACAATAAAAATATATGAAAAAAGACATTACTAGAAAATGATCAAGAGTAAAAGCATGATAAGGAAAAAAAAAAGAAATAACCTCCCAAAAAACTGGAGGTATGGCTCAAGCAGTAGTGTACCTTTCCATGCAAATGGAAGTCCTGAGTTCAAACCACAACTGTATTACTCAAATATATAAAAGTAAGTACACATAAAACACATTTTATATAATCATAAAGACAAACAGGACATTTTTCTGCAACAATTCCTTTGAGTAAATATTTGCTGAGTGGACATTAAGTTGCAGTGAATAATGAACACTATAATAGGAATCAAAACATGTGACATTCTCCCTGTTCTCTTGGCGACTATAGTCAAGGAGGGAGGGAAGCCTGACAATGCAATGACCATCACTGCAATATAGATGGCACAGTGACAGAAGCTATAGCAAGCAACAGCCAAGAACATAAGTAGCAGCAAGGTGGGCCTCTACCATAGGGTGAGGTTTAGATAAGTCTTCCACAGCTCATTAGACTCTTGATGAATACCACCACAGGGCAGACAAAACAAAACACAGAAAATGAAGACAAACCCACAAATAGTTCAGGATGGCTACAGTGGTATATGCAAAGTATGATGAGTTTAAGACAAGTTTCGGAAGCCAGTCATAAAGGGGTCTCAGTGCCATGGTAAGATTAACCTGAACTTGTTAAGGAACTACTGAGGATTTCCAAACAGGAGTGCTTCAAGGCTTCGTTAGTATTTTAATAAACATATTTTAGCAATTTAAAGAATATATTCATCAATTGAGGTGCAGGAAAGGAGACTAGTTTGAGAGATGTTATAGATTTCCAGACTAGATATGGCATGGACATGCAGCTAGCCAGTCGCCATCAGATTGGTGAGAGCCATGGTACAGCCCTTTTTAGCTTTAGCCATTTTTTGCCAGTCTTGGGGCTTGAACTCATGGCTTGGGAACTCAAGGGTGGTGCTCGACCATTTAAGCCACAGGACCACTCCCTACTTTATGTGTATATGTGGTACCAGGGAATTGAACCCAAGGCTTTGTGCATGCTAGGCAAGCACTCTACCAGTAGGCCATGATCTGGGCCCTAGCCATTTTTTCAGATAGGGATCTCATATTTTTTCCTGGGGCTAGCCTTAGAGTATAATCCTCCTACCTATGCCTTCTGTGTAGTGGAAGTTATAGGCATGAAACACCACACGTGAGTTATGTGTCCAGACGCAGTCTGGGGAGGGTCTCACTAACTCCTGTCTGGCCTTCTACCATGAGCTTCTCTATGTCTGCCAGTGAAGCCATGATTGTAGGCATATGCCATCACACCTAGCTCCAGAAATTCTTGTCCTATATAAGAGTCATTTTACACATAACTTTAATGCTCAATACAACTATAACCATAGTGTTGCCTTTATTTCTAGTCTTATTTGCCTTTGATTGAGCATGTTACTAATTGCAATTAATTGGAGGTAAAAGTAAGCTCTCTCTTTCTCTTATTGTTATGATGTAGCTGTAAGGTCATGAAACACACACAAGGCTTTATGAAGAGTTAAAGTAAACTTCCTTTGTGCTAAGCTATTGAGATTCTGGGTTTGAATATGGTATCAGCTAGCATTGCTTCCCTTACCATAACTAGTACAGGAGGCAAAGGCTAAGAGAAACTTAAGGTTACATAAGGAATTAGCAAAAAGGCCATACATCAGAAGGAAGGTTCATGTGCTCAACTCTAGGACATGTGAATGGCATCTCAAAACACAAAACGCAAAGGCAAGATCTAAAAGAGCCTTGTCTTTGGAGAGCTATAGAAACAGCAGTGGGAGAAAACAATAAAGGACGGCAGCAATACTACACGTAGATTAGAGATGATGTGTTTAAAACATACCCTTAAACTTTGATATGAATACATTCCTTTTAACTACTCAAATAGAATTCTGCTAAGCCATTAGGTATGAAAAAGACTATTTACACAGGTTCACTGAAATTACAATTGGTATCTTCCAAGTTTCAGAGTGTAAACTGAGTTGTGTTCACTGTGGCTCCTTCTCTCCAAAACATCTCCCTCCCTGAGGTCCAGTCCTCACATCTGCTTTCCTAAGTCTGTGAAACCCCACATATTTACCTAGTAGGTGTGAGAAAACTGCACCTCAGGACCCACAACCAAGCTTCTGTCTGTTTTTATCACACCTATGAGCCAAAAATGTTAACATTTTTAATAGTCAAAAAATTCACAGGCCTGAGGACAACAGAATAGAACTGAAGACCCAGAAATCAACCCACAGAGCTATGGCCACCTAATCTTCAATAAAGGAGCTAAAAAATGGAAGAAAGACAGCCTCTTCAACAAATGGTGCTGGCAGAATTTGTTAAGCACCTGTAGAAAACTAAAGTTGGATCCTTATATATCACCCTGCACCAGAATTAATTCCAAATGAACCAAAGACCTTGAGGTAAAAGTAGATAACCTCAAAACTTTACAGGAAGGAATAGAAATACACTAGGACACATTGGCACAGGTTGAAACTTTCTTAATAAAGACCCAGAAAGACAACAAATTAAAGAAAGTTTGGACAAATGGGACTGCATTTAACTGTAGAGCTCACAAAGAAGCTCTAAAGAAGCTGTATGGCAAAGGACAAAGCTCGCAAGTTAAATAGAAAGCCCACAGGGTGGGAGAAGATCTTCACCAACCATACAATAGACAAGGGTCTCATATCTAAAATATATCTACAGGTAAAAAAATTGAATCTCTCAGAAATAAATCCTCAAAGAAACAACTATCCAATTAAAGATGGGCTAAAGACTTAGAGAGACTTCTCTTAAAGAGGAAATAAGAATGGCCTATAGACACATGAAGAAATGCTCAACATCTCTGGCCATAAAAGAAATGCAAATCAAAACAGCTTTGAGATTTCACCTCACTCCATTTAGAATGGCCATTATCAAGAAATCTAATAACAGCAGATGCTGGAAGGGATGTGGCCAAGAAGGATCACAGGAGTGTAATCTTGTTCAACCACTATGGAAAGCAGTATGGCAATTCCTCAAAAGACTAAACATAGAACTCCCCTATGATCCAGCAATTCCACTACTTGGCATTTACCCAATTTTCCAGAAACAAGGACATACTAAAGCTACCAGCACAATGATGTTCATTGCAGCATTATTAACCATAGTGAAGATATGGAACCAACCCACATGCCCCTCAGTAGATGAATGGGTCAAGATGATGTGGTATTTATACACAATAGAATTCTATGCTGCCATCAGAAAGAATGACATCACCCCATTTGTAAAGAAATGGAAAGATTTAGAAATATCATATTAAGTGAAGTAAACCAGACCCAAAGGAACATAGGCTCCATGGTTTCCCTAATTTGTAATAATTAGTACATATCTAAGACTCTCCTAGCAAAAAATCACAATAGCTCAAGAGTTATATACGTATAGTCATACAGGATGAGACTAAACAAAATGAATTCTAGAGTATGGAAACAAGAGGTTTATCTTCGTGATTGTTGTTCTTAATGTACTATGCGTAGTTATTTCATTTCTCTTTCCCCCTTTTGGTTAATCTCATGTGGTCACTGTATCTGACTTTGTTACCTGTTATATTTTATATATACATTTACTTGTTTATTTGAAATAAGGAAGGGAATGGTGGAAAACAAAATGATCTGGAGAGGGTTGGAAAGGGGGACAAAAATAGGAGAAAGGCTATCAATGTTCCAGAAGTAATGTACCCACTACCTGACGAATATAACCTTAACCCCTCTATACATTACCCTGACAAAATAAAAAATGTAAAAAAAGAAAAGCTCAAGAGAAGAATAATTCTGTTATTTACAAGTCAAATTTGCAAAATTCTGAATTTATTGTCCCTAAACATGCTTTCAGGGGGCCTCTGCCGTGTCTCCTGGTTCTCATCTGGCTGTCTTTTTGCCCCATCCCAGACTTTTTGAACTACAGAGCTAAAGCTATTTTACTTTCTAGTCCTCCACATAAAAACAAGTTTGTTGGCCATAAAAGAAATGCAAATCAAAACAACTCTAAGATTCCACATCACTCCAGTTAGAATGGCCATGATCAAGAAATCTAATAGCAACAGATGCTGATGGGGATGTAGACACTACTACTACACTGTTGGTGAGAGTGCAAAGCAGTATGTAGATTCCTCAAAAGACTAAACCATAGAGCTCCCCTATGACCCAGCAATCCCACTCCTTGGCAATTACCCAAACGTCCAGAAACAAGGACATACTAAAGTCACTAGTACAACGATATTAATTGCAGCACTATTTACCATAGCAAAGATATGGACCCAACCCAGATGCCCCTCAGTAGATGAATGGATCAACAAGATGTGGTATTTATACACAATGGAATTCTATGCTGCCATCAGAAAGAATGACATAGCCCCATTTGTAAGGAAATGGAAAGACTTGGAAAAAAATCATATTAAGCGAAATAAGCCAGACTCAAAGGAACATATAGGCTCAATGGTTTCCCTCAGCTCTCCTAGCAGAGATTTACAATAGTACAAAACCTAGATACATAAGGCCATATATTATAATGCTAAATGAAAGGACCTCCAGGATATAGAAACAAAAGCCATATAACAAGTAGTTGTTGTCCTTAATCTTCTATATTATCTCTCATCTCTTTTGCTGTCCCTTGGTTATCTCATATTGTTACAGTATTTCAACTTGTTTTCTGCTATATTGGATATATGCATATTTGGTTATTTGAAATAGGATAGGGAATGGGGGGCAACAAGATGAGGGGTGGGGATGGGGGAAGGGAAATGGGGATCAAGACATGAGAAAGGGTATCAATGTATGTAAAGTAATGTGCCCTCTATCTGGTAAATATAATGTAACCCTTCTGTTAATTACAATAAAAAATATATGAAAAAAGAAAAAAAAGAAAAACAAGCTTGTCACCCTTACAAGACAGTGCTTAAGGACGTCTCTGATGAGCTGAAATTAAACAATCCAGTGACTGTATAGAATTCAGGCCATGCTATGTCAAGTTATTGGAACCAGCATATCATGGGAAAAGGGACTCCTTCTTTCAAACAGTTTTCCATGGTCTCTATCTTGATCTGTCATGGTAATTTAACCTTATTTTAAGTCTATTTAATGTCTTACTCCCTTGGGCATGGGGACAATCACAGCACAAGAGTGGGTCCTTAGAGATCTCTAGGGACTCTGTTTTGCAGTCTGTAAGTGCTCCTGACCTTGACTCTCTACACCCTCCAGCTCCTACTGCTGTGTCAACAGTTGCTAGTGGTGATAGTGGTTCTGGGGTCAGGGGTATACTAGCGTCTATGTAAGGAAGAGATATGGTGGGATATAAGAAAACAAATTACCAACTCTAGGTCAAGCATAGACTCCATTATATCCCGTATAATGACAAAATACAAGTTCAAATATACAATCATTAAGAATTTTAGGTCAAAGAGCAGTAAATCTCAGTCTTTTAGACACAGAGTTAGCTGTGACTGCATTGTTTCCATAGAACCAGTCCTATCTTTTATAGAGATTTCTCAAAAGGGATCAAGGTATTTGCTAGCCACATAGAAGGTGCATGCATTTCTTATTCTTGCTACATATTCTATTCATTAATCAGAACCTGTTAACATAAGGATATTTTTCTGCTACACACAGAAGTGAAATGAATACTGTTTAAAAAGAAATGTACTCATTACCTGACTTATATAACTATAACCTCCCGGGACATCACCTTTACAATAATTATTTTGTTTTGTTTTTTTTGCCAGTCCTGGGGCTTGAACTCAGAGCTTGAGCACTGTCCATGAGCTTTCTCAAAGCTAGCACTCTACCATGTGTGCCACAGCACCAATTCTTGGTTTTTCTGTGTATGGGGTACTAAGGAATCGAAACCCAGGAGTTCATGCATGCTAGGCAAGCACTCTACCACAAGGCCACACTCCCAGCCCTACACTAAAAATTTTTTAAAGGAAAAGTAAACGAAAAATAGTGAAACATATGATATTCATCTGCAACTTTAGTAATGCCTTGGCATTATGGAAAACCACATAGATGGATCTACAAAATAAATAAAATAAGAACATATAATTCTGGAATAAGATAAAATTTCAATAATGTGACATTTCTATACACATTTAATCTAAATTTTGAATATTCACTTTATGGCTTTTCTCTTGTTCTTGTCGAATTCTTTAAACAACTGGACATTGGAAAAATCTACTTACTTGAATGTAAGTGGCTTTAAATCAGTTGAAATCGCTTGATTTAATTATAAAGGGGCCTTTTCAACATAGTAATAAAATGTCAAACAGGACTAGAGGGTTGCACTAGTGTCAGCACAAGAAAAAGTTATAGTAGCAAAAACCAATGGTGATATTAAATTACCCAGGCAAAACCAAAGTTCAAAATGAGCTCTCTGAGAAAATCACTGAAGGTCATAAAATTAATGGCAAGCAGAAACATAGTGAGATGACAAACTTTCTAGACAAGCAACAAATTCTCTCAGTATAAAGCAATGTCCTATCAAGTCAAGAGAAGTAAAATTAGGCACTTAAATGTTTTTAAGTGAGTAAGGAGGTAAAAATGAATAATAAGGAGCTAGTATTTACTTTTGGAAACTTAATCATCCTGGAATATTTGGGGTATATAATTTATAGTAAAAGATTGAATTCTAAGTTTTTTTTTCCAAAATGATAGCCTACCATCTCACTATCATCATTTCTCCACTGATTATAAATGTCACATTTATCATATACTAAATTTCTGAGTATAGATTTGGTTTTTGGACTTTGTTCCATTCCTGTTGATAATTTGTCTGTCTACTCCTGTGCTAACCCCCAACCTCCTGATTGCTGTTGTGGCTCTTTCTGCTTCGAAAACTCTTAGTAAGCCGATGTAGGCTCTTTCTAAGACTTCTTGTCTTCTGTTCTAGAAGTACTTTGCATGGTAGTGTTCTATTTCACTTCCATTAACATGTTTGTTAAATTCATAGTGATGTATCAAAAACTGTTCTAAGCACTGGGAAAATATCAGAGAACTAGAAGGAAAAGGCAAACCACTCTTTTAAACATTTTATTGTAACATTTGATATGATGGTCCTCTTTATAAATTTCAATTACTTTTATTTTTGTTGCTAAATATTCCAGTTTTTAAAACCCTCTTCTTAACTTTAATGAGTTCAATAACCCCTCAAATCTTTGTAAAGAAACTGATTAGAATCTTATTCAGGTGATAGTTCTGTTTTCTCAGGGGTAATTTCTGTGTTCATTGACTGTGTTGCTCTTATTTTTGGTAAGGTGCCTTGCATATTTGGCATAATTCATTAACCATCTTTGATTATGCTTCCCCATAACTTTTCCTGCCGATTCTCACATGAGGAGTTAGGCAGACTCCTGTCCTTAGCTAGACAACGTATTATCATCTGGTAAGCAAAGGGGACCACAATGTGCCGCGCTGAGATTCATTTGCTATTATTCCCCCGGAGAATCCTGGGTTCTAGCAAGTACATCAAGTCCATTCACTTGTTCCACAGATGGCTTCCCACTGTGGATTTATCTAACGATATTTTCTCTAATCTCTCAGAACTTCCCAAATACCTCTCCTAGTAACAGTCTCTGAATTTTGTCACTGCTATATAGATTTACAGGATCACATGTACATAGCTGTTGAGTCTTTGTGATCCCCTCCTAAGAATATCCTCTTTTGGCCTCAGTGTGTGAACATTTAGTCCTGTTTAATTTAGGATATCCAAATATAACTTTTTGTCTTTGACTATCCATTGGGCTTCATTGTAGATTTATAGGCATATTGTAATTATAATAAATGAATGAAAACATGTAACCTATGTTTCTTTGGGTCTGGCTTACTTCACTTAATACAATTTGTTCCAAGTCTTTCCATTTCCTTATGAATGTGGCAATATCATTCCTTCTGATGGAAACATGGAATTCCATTCTCTCTCTCTCTCTCTCTCTATATATATATATATATATATTTATAATATGTATATTATGTATATTATATACCACATTGCCTTGATCCATTAGTCCACTCAGGGGCAAGTGATGTTTCTTAAATATCAGCATTGTTTTAAAAGATTTTTGAGAAAAGAAATACAAATGTGCGGAAAAGGAAACAAATGGAATCTATTTGTATTAAGTATTAAATCTTGTATGTAGAATTTCTCCCTCTCTCTCTCTCTCTCTCTCTCTCTCTCTCTCTCTCTCTCTCTCTCTCTCTCCCTCTCTGTCTCTGTCTCTCTCTCTCTCTCTCTCTCTGATAGTTGCTGTCCCTGAATCATTTTGATTTTTTCTTTTTGTCAGTCATTGGAATTGAATTTGGGACTTGGGCACTGTCTCCAAGCTCTTCAGCTCAATGCTAGTGCTCTACCACTTGAGCCACAGCACCACTTCTGATTTTCTGTTGGTTAATTCAAGATAAGAGTTTCACTGACTTTTGTGTCCAGGCTAGCTTTGATTCATGATCCTCAGATCTCAGTCTCCTGAGTAGCTAAGATTGCAGGTGTGAGCCCTCAGTGCCTTGGTTTTTATTTCAATTTTTCTAGAAATTGGTATGTATTAATAAATATGTATGTATATATTTGTCTTTTATTTAAAAAGACAGACTACAGGACAATTACCATATTCTTACATATGTTAAATAGCCATATTTAATATATATAAGCAGGACTACCAATTTTCTAAATGGAACATCTACAATGTATTTTTCTTGGTATGAGTTAATTTCTTCATACAAGTTATTAAAACTAGCATAGCATTGGAAAAAGTATATACCATTAAATGATAATAAAGTTTTGGATTTTATTCTAGTTTTATTCAATAAAAGTGCTAAGCAGGTTTGTAATCAAAGCTGATATTGAAGAACTGGAGAGCATTTTGGGTTTAAACTCAGGGAAGTCTCTCCCAGTATTGTAATACTCAGGATTATCTTATAAAAATTATTTTTAATTAAGCACTTCAAATACACATTAATAGTTCAGAGATGTTTCTGTCAAACTCAAATGCTCTAAATTAAAAATCAGAGGACCAGCTTTATTTCCCCTGCTTTAGTCTCTCTTTAAAGAAAATACATTGAATGATTTGGCCCTTTTTAAAAAAACAGCAGGAAGTAATTATGCAAAGTATTATAGAAATATGTCCTGAACAACCAAAATTGGAAGCATGTATTTGTGTGTGGGTGAAAGAAAGGAATTGGTACAAAGAAATGTGCACATTGCTGCTTTTAAAATAAGAGCTTAATTTTGAAATTTAAAATATGTGTTTTGAAGAATTGTGGATTATGATGCAGCTTGTATCAATACAGAAGAGCTCATATGGTCTTTATCTGTTTTCTCTCAGTGGGAACATCTCACAGAACCACAATATCACAAGAGAAAGCAACAATGAATTTCACACTCTGACCAACTTCTGCTAGAGACATGCTGCTTTTCAACCTGCTGCAAATTGTCAAAATTAAGCATACTACCTTTTACCTTGCTTTTTGGATATCATGTGGTTTGAGATAGATGTTTTCACAAGATGAAGGGCAGAGAGACATTCAACAGGTCATACAATTTAAATATAACTAACAATAGCACAAGAATGACAGAGCTTGTTTGTACCCAATGAGCTGTACAAGGAGTACATAGCAGATAAACACTTTTTTTTTTACCAGTCCTGGGGCTTAAGCTCTGGGTTTGAACACTGTCCTTGGGCTTTCCTCAAGGTTAGTGCTCTACCACATGAGCCACAGCACCACTTCCAGCTTTTTCTATTATGTGGTACTGAGGAATCGAACCCGGGTCTTCATGCATGCTAGGCAAGTACTTCACCAGTAGGCCAAACTTCCAGCCCCAGAAAATAAAAACCATATTTATGAACTTTCTTTTTCTTTTCTTTTTAACCATTGATCAAAACTGCATGTAATAAATCTGTGCATAAGGCAGGCTTACTGTAAGAAATTATTTAAAATATGTCCTATATAATAGAAACATTATAGCCTTTCTGTTTTGAAAATTAAAAAATGATCATTTAACTTTCTTAATAAGGACCAAGAAACACAACAAATCAGAGAAAGGCTGGATAAGGGGGACTGCATTAAACTGCAGAGCTTCTGTATGGCAAAGGACATAGCTAGTAAATTAATTAGGAAGCCTACAGAATGGGAGAAGATCTTCACTAACCATACAACAGACAAAGGCCTCATATCTAAAATATATCAACAGCTCAAAAAATTGAATCACCCCAAAACTAATCTCCAAAGTAACAACCATCTCATTAAAAGATGGGCCAAAGACTTAAAGAGAGTCTTCTCTGAAGAAGAAACAAAAATGGCCTATAGACACAGGAAAAAATGCTTGACATCTCTGGCCATAAAAGAAATGCAAATCAAAACAACTCTAAGATTCTACCTCACTCCTGTTAGAATGGCCAGGATCAAGAAATCTAATAACAACAGATGCTGGAGGGGATGTGGCCAGGAGGGATCACTACTACACTGTTGGTGGGAGTGCAAACTCATTCAACCACTATGGAAAGCAGTATGGCAATTCCTCAAAAGACTAAGCATAGAGCTCCCTTATGACCCAGAAATTCCACTACTTGGCATTCACCCAATCATCCAGAAACAAGGACATACTGAATCCACTACCACAACAATGTTTATTGCAGCACTATTTACCATAGCAAAGATATGGAACCAACCTAGATGTCCCTCAGTTGATGAGTGGATCAACAAGATGTGGTATTTATACACAATGGAATTCTATGCTGCTGTCAGAAAAAATGACATCGACCCATTTGTTAGGAAATGGAAAGACTTAGAAAAAATCATATTAAGTGAAGTAAGCCAGACTCAAAGGAACTTAGGCTCAATGGTTTCCCTTATTCATCATAATCAGTAGAAACCTTGGGCTCTACTAGCAGAGATTTACAGTAGAACAAAATCTAGAGACATAAGGCCAAATAGTATGACACTAAATGTAAGGACCAGGATAAGGAAACAAAAGCCATATAATGAGTGATTGTTGTCCTTAATGTACTATGTTATTTCTCATCTTTTTTGCTATCCCTTGGTTATCTCATATTGTTACAATATTTCACCTTGTTATCTGATATATTTTATATGTGCTAAATTGGTTATTTGAAATTGATGAGCAGGGGGAAGGAGGAGGGAAATGGGGACCATGTCATGAGAAAGGGTTTCAATTTTGTGAAGTAATGCACCTTCTATCTGGTGAATATAATGTAACCCTTCTATTAATTACAATAAAAAATATATGAAAAAAGCAATTACCATGAGGGTGATCACCAAGCAATGAAACAGTAAGTAGAAGAAAGAAAGAAAGGGTCAAACTAGAAATATGACTGTCAGTAATTACATGGATACATTTAAAGATGACTTGAAGTTTCAAGAATAAGTACATAAAACCTCCTTGGAAGTAAAATGTAATTGGTGTCATAAACTTAAAGATGTTATTATTACTAATTTTATTGGTGGTATGAGGGATTGAACTCATGGCTTCACATTTGTTAGGCACATACTCAGCCACTTGAGCACATCTCCCAGCCCTTTTATATTGGTTAAATTTGAGGTGGTTCTTTCTGTTGGACCAGGCTAGCCTGGGCTACAGTCTTCCTGTGTCCTTAGGGATTACAGGCCTTACCACTTTGTCCATTCACTGTACTTTCCCCTTGGCTTGAATAACTGGTATATGTCACTGTACTCAGCCATTGGGTATGATGGAGCCTCATACATTTTTATGCTCAGGCCAGCTTCAAACAAAATCTGAGAAAGTAGGATCAAAGGCTAAACCCAGCTGAGATTTAAAAAAAACTTAATTTTAGATAATGACTTCAACTCTTTTCTTTTAAGCATTTTTCTAAAACAGTTACCAAAATGCCCTCTTAGAAAAGTTTTCATAAATGCAAGACCCTGAGTTCTAACTCCAGTACCACCAAAAGTGAATAAATAAAAAGTAAAAATCTAAGAAAATAACTTACACATATACATTCTGTTTGCATTTCCTATAGTGAAGCATATTCATTAAATTGTGAAATATTTCCTAATTGTAAAGTCCCTTTTTTCATCTTTACAACAATGGGAAAATTGAGAAGCTACTCAGTTCATTTGTATCCTAAACTCAAAAGAGTAAGAGGGTTTTTTTTCCCTACAAATTCTTGAGTTTCCTGCCAATTCTTGTGAGTAAAATTTATTGACACTTATTTGGGAAACAGAATGGAATTTGGAGTAAAACAGAAATGGATTTAAATCACAGAGTAGTACTTATGGTTCAGTATTTACATCTGAGAACTGAAGATTACATAGCCCACCCCTTAAAATTATTGTCTGAATTAATCAAGATAATGTAAATGAAGCACTAGAACAATAGCTACTTTAAAGAACTGGTATTTGTATTGTTCATTACAGCAAAATTTAGAGTATATGAAAATATAAAACAATAATGGGTTAAAACATAATGTAGTCTTTCTAAATTAATCACAGAATCTCCAACTACAGTGAAAAGACTGGCAGAGCAGTCTGATGCCTTAGTTATTTGTAGAAATCAGGGAAAGGGAATCGGTAAGGCTGGAAGAAAGTATAGCACAGAGACTTATCAGCATTTAACAACAGCTGCCTGGGCAGCTGCAGTGATTTCTTTAAATAGAAGTCTTCAGAATTTCCGCTATAATTTCACAGCTGGGAGCCTGGAGACCCTCTGTAGACAGCCCACCTCTATCTAAAGTTGAAGAAGGAAGACTGAAAGTAATGTGGGACTACAGCGCTAGGGAGAAAGAAGAGAGTTCAATGAACTGCTGCTACATGCGATAAGATTAACTTGCAATGGTTGTTTAATGCTTTTGATAGTCCATCCTCAATTCTATCTCTTTTGTTGTTGTTGTTAAGCTACTTCTGCAGAGCATATGTTTTACCAATAATTTTCACTTTCATTTTCTGGACACATTTCATTGATAAATGAGAGGAAATTACTCGACTACAATCAGTAGAAGTATTTGTCAAAACTTGAATTCCAGTACTGAGATTTAAACATTTCCATCATCAGTCCCGGGGACCATACTTGCATCACATCACACATCACCCCTACTTACCAAATACAGTGTTCACTTTTTAATAACGCTTTAAGTGTCTTAAGTAAAATGCTATCATTGTGTTTTCATTTCTTTCATTGTCAGTATTGTTAAGCATATTTCCTTTTGTTTGTTAGAGATGTGTCTTTTACTTTCATAAAATAGACATTTATATTCTTAGACTGTTTTATTTGCCATGGTCATTGTCTTTATAAATGTTCTCTGTATATTAACCAGTTCCATTTATGTAAGTACCTCATTAGGTTACTTGCTTTCTCTTTTAGTTGTAATTTTTGGTGCACTGTAACTTTAAGTAACTAAGGCTATTAATCTTATCCTTCTGGATTACTCAAACAGCTTCTATGTTAAGTAAGCTAGTGTCTCTAAGTCTAAATTTGCAGTATTGATAGGCTGCCTCTCTTTCTAGTTAAACAGGACAGCTGACTGAATCATTTGTAACTACTGTGACACAAGAAGAGGACAGATAATACTAAGAAAATAAGAAAGTATCTCTTTTAGAGCTGGTATTAATCACTGTCAATATTTTGTAAGAATACATTGCTTAATGTCTATTTACATAGTGTATTCAAATTAGTTCTTTTCTTCACATATTTACTAATTTAATCCTCTTAATTCATTATTTTGTTAATTTCATAGAGTTACATAGACTTCCAGTTGCATTGTCATGCTTGTTGCATTTTTTTTTTTTGCCAGTCCTGGGCTTGGGCTCAGGGCCTGAGCAATGTCCTTGGGTTTTCTCAAGGTAGAGCTCTACCACTTGAGCCACAGCACCACTTCTGGCTTTTTTCTATGTATATGGTACCAAAGAATCGAACCCACGTCTTTGTGCATGCTAGGCAAGCACTCTACCACTAAGCTAAACTCCCGGCCCCGTTTGTTGCATTTTTAATGGGATGAAATGGAATATACTAGATTTAGAGTTTCCTATACTCAAGAAACCTTTAAAAGATAATAATCTTAATTAGAATGGTAATACAGTTTGGCACTTGACTCAACTCAATTTAGTATTCATGATTTGTAGTTTCTTACAACTTTCCTAAGAATCTATAAGAAATTATGTCAGTTATTACTATGTCCACTGTGCAAACATTTATTATCACATTCTTGACAAAATGCCACAAATCAAAGAAATCTCACAAACTAGTGGGGAATTAGACAATTTTTGCTTTTATAAGTGGTAATGTAATTTGAATATTTTATACGTTCATTGCACCTTATGCTCTCTATGGGCTATTTTCTAATTCTTTAAAGTCATGAAATAAAAGAGCTCATGAGATCCCTGTCTCATTGTACTTTTTTGAAAGTCTGACCAATAAAATGATACTTATCAAAATGAACATCAAGAAAGGAAACAAGGAGTTCTAAAATAATTTTTGTTTTCCTTTTGTTTTCTTTTTCTCTTCTCCTTTGTTAATGTTTTTTACTTCTGTACCTTTTGTCTTATATGAAAGTTCATGTGTTTTGAGGAGGGAAAGGGTTGGACAAAGGATGAACAAATGCAGAAGTGATTCTCACTAGACACTATATTGAAAATGCACTTTCCTCTAAGGAGTCAGAGTTACTTAACTGTAAAATGTATTTGGGAATGTAACTAAGCATTCTCATTGCTACCTCTTCTGGTTTCTACCTCTTCAAAACTGTTGGGGACTGACTGTGGGGTCAGTGACCGTGACTGTGGGGTCAGTGACCTTGGACCCGCACAATTGAGTACACAAGGAAGTAAGCTCTTATCATGATTTTGGGCTGTGTCAATAGCTTCTCATTTAACCTGTTTGGGACTTGATAGCTTCTCATTCAACCTATTTCAGACTTGATACTGTTTGTACGAATGTAGCCCCTGGCAGTTCCCTAGTTTAAAGAAGTGTATTTAAGATTGAGAACTGGAAATAAACGGGGCTACGGTCTTGGGCTACAGGCTTCTTAAGCTGTGGCTCCTGATTTGGGCTGTAGCCCTCCTGAACCTCATCTGTTTGTCTCTCTTCTATTTTTTCCTAGTCCTTGCCCCCTATTTCAGGAATCCCAATCTGCGAACCCTGGTTTGCTGCCGGTTGGCCCCGGCACAAAACAAGCATGTCAACATAATAATATGTCTACTGCTTTTTTATGGTAAAAAAAAAAAAAAACACCTCACAGGTTGTCAAGATGCCTTTATGACTCGTATGTGTCTAATTAAAGTACAGAGTTAAAACAAGTACATTCAGTCACACATCTAGAATTCAATCATTGATAAAATATAACATTTGGTTTAATTTTATAATTCCTGTATCCCATCTTTTAATTGCCTATGAATGGAGAGAATGAAGGAATATAGTCAATTTGTTTCCTCAACCCAAACAAATGTATAATATTTTATATTCCTCCAAGTATCTAATAAAGTATATAAGCAAAGTTACTAAATTAAATTCAATCCATGTAAAATAGGACAATATTAAGAAAACAGAGATTCTCCTAAACACTTTTTTACATTTTAAACTTTTTTTAATTATATATTTTAATTTATTTTATTTTTTATTAAAGAATTTATTAATGTTGATTTTTACATCATATTTTAAATGACAAGTTTAACAAACAAGTGTTCAAGAAGGGACTCTCTATTTACAATCACTGGGACTTAGTATTTAGAACTTAATCAAAATTAGGCTAAGGGTTTGTATTTCATAGAAACATATTAATTTATGAAATAAAACATTATGTCTATAGAGTCATAGGTTTTTATGCCTATATAGTTATGTTTACATTTCCATTACCATGTCCATAGCATTGGGTATGCAAATATTGAGTCCTCGCACTTGTACTCTTTGGATTTAATAGCCACATATTAAAGATACCATGTGCCTTTTGTACCTTAGGTCTTGACTTATCTCACTCAACATGATTCGCTCTAGATTCATCCACTTCCCTGCGAATGCCATTATTTTATCTTATCTGTTGGCTATGTAGAATTCCCTTGTGTATATATACCACATTTTCTCTATCCACTCATCTGCAGTAGGGCATCTGGGTTGTTTCCATTGCCTGGCTATTGTGAATAGTGCAGAGATGAACATAGCTGAGCAGGTGTCCTTATCATATCTTGGGTTATGATGTTCAGGGTAGATGCCCAGAAGTGGTATGGCGGGATTGTAGGGAAGGTCTATTTTCAGTTCTTTAAGAAACCTCCACACTACTTTCCAGAGTGGCTGAATTAGTTTACATTCCCACCAGCAGTGAAGTAGGGTTCCTTTTTCTCCACAACCTGCCAGCAACTGTCATTGTCTGAGTTCAAAATCTTGGCCATTCTTGTTGGGTAAGGTGGTATCTTAGGGTTGTTTTTATTTGCGTTTCCTTTATGACTATATTTTCTCATATGCTTTTCTGCCATTTTAATCTCTTCTTCTGATAAGTCTCTCTTTAGTTCCCTTGCCCAGTTAGCGGATGGTTTATTGGGTTTGGGGGGGATTAGTTTCTTGAGTTCCCTGTAGATACTGGATATTAAGCATTTGTCAGATGTATTGTTGGTGAATATCTTTTCCCAGTTGGTTGGCTGTCTCTCTACTTTTGCGACTATATTTTTATCTGTACAGAAACTTTTTATTTTTAGGTAGTCCCATTTATCGAGTCTCTCTCCAATCTGTTGTGACCCTGGGATTCTGTTCAGGAATCTTTTGCCTGTGCCTATGAGTTCCAGTGTCTCTCCTACTTTATCATGTAGCAGTTTCACGGTTTCCAGTCTGATGTTGAGGTCTTTGATCCACTTTGAGTTAATGCTTGTGCATGGCAAAAGGCTAGGGTCAATTTTTAGTTTTCTGCATGTGGCACCAATACTTGAACAGGCTGTGTGTGTTCCAATGTATATCTTTGGCTCCTTTGTCAAATACAAGTTGCCTATAGGTATGTGATTCTATTTCTGGATCTTCTATTCTGTTCCACTGATCTTCTGGTCTGTTTTTGTGCCAATACCAAGCAGTTTTTGTTATTATGGCTCTATAGTAAATTTTGAAGTCTGGTATTGTAATACCACCAGCATTGCTCTTTTTGCCTAGAATTGTTTTGGCTATTCTAGGTCTCTTCTTGTTCCATATGAATCTTTGGATTATATCTTCTATTTCAGTAAAGAATGTTTTTGGGATTTTGATGGGGATTGCATTGAATTTGTGTTCAATTTTGGCAGTATAGCCATTTTCAATATATTGGTTCTCCCTAGCCATGAGCATGGGATGTCTTTCCATTTCCTAGTGTCCTCTTTAATTTCTTTCGTTTGGTTTTTATAGTTTTCATTGAATAATTCCTTTACATCTTTGGTACATATATTCCTAGGTATTTTATTCTTTTGGGGGTATTACAAATGTTATCATTTTCTTTATTTGGCCTTCTGTTTGTGTATTTTTGGTGTACAAGAAGGCTACTGACTTCTGAAGGTTAAATTTGTATCCTGCCACTTTGCTAAAGTAGTTTATTAATTCTAGAAGTTTGGGAGTGGAGTTTGTTGGGTCACTCAAGTAGAGGATCATGTCGTCTGCGAATAAGGATAGTTTAATTTCTTATTTCCCTATGTGGATCCCTTTGATGTCCTTCTCTTGCCTTACTGCTCTGGCTAAGGGTTCCAGCACTATATTGAAGAGTGTGGAGAGAGTGGGCATCCCTGTCTAGTTCCTGATTTTAAGGAGAATGGTTCCAGTCTTTCACCATTTAGTATAATACTGGCTGTAGGTTTTTCATATATGGTGTAACTATTTTGAGGAATGTGTCTCTTATTCCTATTTTTTCTAGTGCTTTCAACATGAATAGATGCTGTATTTTGTCAAATGCCTTCTCTACATCCAGAGATTCTTACATCCATGTGATTCTTATCCTTAGCTCTATTAATGTGATGTATTACAGTGAGTGATTTGCGAATGTTAAACCAACCTTGCATCTGTGGGATGAAGCCTACTTGATCATAGTGTATGATTTTTTAAAATTTGTTTCTGGATTCTGTTGGCTAATATTTTATTGAGGAGTTTTGCATCTGTGTTCATTAGAGAGATAGGTCTGTAGTTTTCTTTTTTTGTTGGGTCTTTCCCTCGTTTGGGGATGAGAGTAATATGAGCTTCATAAAATGAGTTTGGTATTTCTCCTTCTGTTTCTATTTCTCAGAAGAGTTTCAAGAGTATTGGTGTATATTTCATCTTTAAATGTCTTGTAGAATTCTGCAGTGAAATCATCTGGACCTGGGCTGTTTTTGGTTGGCATTTCCCTGATTGCTTCCACAATTTCATTGTAAGAGATTGGTTTGTTCAATTTGTTGACCTCATCGTTGTTCAGTGTGGCTAGCCTATATTTATTTAAGACATCATCCATTTCTACTAGACTTTTTTGTTTCTTTGAATACAGGCCCTGGTAGTACTAATTTATTATGGACTGGATTTCTTGGGAATCAGTTGTGATTGTTCCCGTGGGGTCTCTAATCTTATTTGAGTCCCCCCTCCCCTTTTTTTGATTAATCTTGCCAGGGGTCTGTCTATTTTGTTGACTCTTTCAAAGAACCAACTTTTTGATTTATCAATTTTGTGTAGAGTATATCTTATTTCAATCTCTGATATTTCTGATTTTATTTTTGTTATTTCTGTTTTTCTAGTTGTTTTACAATTAACTTTTTCTTGCTCCTCTAGGTGTTTCAGTTTTTTTTAGGTTATTTACATGCTCTTCTTCTGTCTTTTTAATATCCGCTCCTAGTGAGATAAATTTGCCTCTTAGAACTGCCTGTGTTGTGTCCCATAAGTTTCTTTGTGATGTTTCTTCATTGTCATTACATTCAAGGAAGTTTTTAATTTCTTTTCTGATTTGATCTGTTGCCCAGGAGTTATTCAGAAGTGTGTTGTTCAGTTTCCAAGTGATTGAATGTTTTTTGACTTTGACTGCATTGTTCATAATTAGTCTGACTCCACTGTGGTCTGACATAATGCATCGGATTATATCAGTCATCTTGTATCTGCTTAAGTTTTCTGTATGAACTATTATATGATCAATTTTGGAGTGTGTTCCATGTGCTGCTGAGAAAAATGTAAAAAGTTTCGCCATTGGGTGGAAGACTCTGTGCTTATCTGTTAAGCCCAGCTGGGCTAGGGTGTCATTTAAGTCGATGGTGTCTTTGCTTAACTTTTGTTGAGTTGACCTGTTGTTTGTTGAGAGTGGTGTATTGAGGTCTCCCACTATGACTGTGTTTGAGTCTATCTTGTTCTGTAATTCTAAGAGAGTTTGTTTGATGAATTTGGGTGCTCCCATGTTGGGGGAGTAAATGTTTATAACTGTAATATTATGGGCATCGATCTGCTGTAATTCGAATTTTTTTTCGCATTGTAGTATAGCTCTTTCTTTGTTTTTTGCAACATTTAAGATCAATTCCTTGGTATTCGGGTCTAGTGTCTTTACTATGATATGTCTAGATGAGTTCCTTCTAGGATCTTGCCTGTTTGGTGTCCTGAAACCTTCAATAATGTGAGTATTTTCCTTTTTGAGGTTGGGGAAATTCTCTGGTATGATTTTGGTGAATAAGGGTTGCATTCCTTTGTCCTGAAAATCGGCCCCCTCTTCAATCCCTATTATACGAAGGTTAGACTTCTTTGCTGCATCTGCCAGGTCCTGGAGTTCTCTCTGGTGGATTCTGACTAATCTTTCCAAGGTGGTGATTCTTTGTTCCAGCTCTTATGTTTTATCTTCCATTCCTGATGTTCTATTCTCCATTTCAATCAATCTGCTGCTTAATGACTCTATTTTTGCTTGAAGTGTGGACACTGAGCTGATCATTTCTGATGAGAGGGTACTGAACTTTTCTTCCACTTCTCTTTTGAATTCGAAGGGTTCCTTGGAAATTTCTTTCTTTTGTTTTTCAAATTCAGCCTTCATTTCCAAAATCAGCTCCTTGATTTGAGTCATATTTCGTGTCTCTTCATGTGTCATTTCTTGGGTTGGTGACATCTCTCTCGTTCCTTCACTCTTGTTTCCTTTTGGATTTTGTGTGGGACTTTGATTATTTATGTATGTCGTAATTTGTCTTTGCGCTCTCCTAGGCATCAAGAACTGTTGTTGTACTTCGCTCTGTGGTTGGTAGGTGGCGGTCTTTACTTGGATTGGGACCGGTGGTTCTGGGAATCTGTATATACCTGTATATACCTGTGGTTCTCAGCCAAATTGATTCCACTGCTTGCTAGGTCAGAGTTTGCAGTTTTTGCAGGTGTTCAGCCTATTCCCAGAGGCTGTGTGCTGCTGCACGATTAGCTCTCAGCCCAACCAGTGGCCTCATAGTGGGCCATGGGGTGGGTCTGCGCGCTTCAGTCTCAGTGTGCTAGGCGGATGGTTGGTTTTACTGCGCTGCTTCCAGGGGCAGCCCCTGGCCAAGGGTCTGGGGTTTGGGAGTTTCCAGGGACGCTCAGGTAGGCTAGCTGGTGTCTGCTTTGTTCCCAGGGGTGGGGACCAAGGGCGGAGCCGCGCCTTTCTGGTTCTCAGAAGGTAAGCTTGGCTGCTGGTCTGCCCTTCAGTTCCTTGCTGTGTTTCCGCCGCTTTGGCCAGAGTCTGTGACTGTGGGGGGTCCCTTGGTGCTGTCTTGCTGGGGATTCCCAGTGGAGGGTACCCAGCTCAAGATTTGAGTGGGACAGATGCTGGTTCCCAGACTCCTGCACACCCCACCCAATGTTGGAAGGCAGGGTCTCAGAGCCCCCCACTCTCCAGATTCAGTGGCCTGGGAGAGGAACCTGTTGGGCTGGTGAGCTGGGACACCTTTGCCCCCTTTGGTGGGGTGCTGGGTCTTAGCGCCTGCCGGCCTGTCAGTCTCCAGTCAATGGCCTGGGGGAGGGGGCTGTTGAGCGAAGGGACAGGATTCTAAATTCCTTGCCCCCCCTGCACTTGCCAGTCTTTCTCGGGTGGGGTGGAGGGGTCTGAGTTATGTTCTATAGCTCGCCACCAGCTCTGCTTTACTGATGGGTTTGGGGACCCACTAGGCTACCCGCTGTGCTACCCACTGGGCTACTCATTCCTCTACGTTTGGCTGTGAGCTCTGTGGTGTTGGAGAATCATTCACTCCCCTCAGATCTCAGTTGCCGCTGGTAGCCGGCAGCAAGGGGTGGGGGAAGGGTCCTTGTGCTTCGAATTCTTTGAGAAAGTTGGATGTAAGCTTTATCTGGATTTCTTTTCTGGTTTGAGTCCTTCTCCGTTGCTTCTTGAGTTTGTTGTTGTGGATTTCTTAAGGTAGTTGGCGCGTGGGATTCCCTGGTTCTCTCTTTCTGTGGGAGAGAGGTAGGAAGTGTCCCTATTGTCTCTGTCCCCTTACATTTTAAACTTTTAGCAACACTGATTTAAAATGTAATTTTCAAGATAACCAATATAGAATATACTTACTTTGCCTTTTATTGTACATAAAATTGAAATCACAATGGCTCTCTCTATACCTCACAGGTGTGCTATGAAGATTAAAGAAGACAATATACAGATACTACTTTGCAACAAATAAAGAACACATTTGTTTCAGAATGGGGTATTCCCCTTCTCAGTAGTGTGGACTTGTGCGAGACAGCAGAAAAATCAAACTAGAATGGAAATGGTAATGTCAAGGAGCATACAAAATGCCCTATGCTTCCTAAACTGTTTTGTGGATCACTAGATATGAAATATATTAATGGGCTTCCAGAGTCAGTAGTGGGAGAAGTTTCTGAAAATTCTTTCAGTGAGAAAAACTGTTTAACCCCATATCTAACCAATATATGTGACCATGAAAATAATTTTGCTATAATCGCTAATAAGATGAGATAGGCATTTTGTTTAAAAAGAGGAGGGTAGACTATCAGGATGGGACCTAAATGATTTATCAGAATGACAGAATGGAATTCAGCATAGCATTATGTTAAAAGACTATCTGTACCTTGTTCAATTACCTAATTCAATCCTACTGCCTGGATTACATATCTGTCACTCTCTCTACTAACTCCTTTTCAAATATAAAGCCCGATTTGAGTATATCCTCCAGAAAATATAATTCACTATTCTTTAACCAACTACACTCATTTAATTAATTCTAATATTATTTACTGAGCGTCAAATACAGATCAGATGGTATTGTAGGTGCTGAGACTAATGATTTAATTTTTTAAACAGATTTAGGTACATATTCCCCATTCTCATAGATCATCCTTTCAAGTTAGGAAAGCAGGCACTGAGCAGATCAAAACATAATATTAATTCAGGAGTGGAATATGCTATAGGGGAAAATAGTATAAAGGAGACAAAGTAAAGTGGGAGCAACTTTAAATTTAAAAAAAGGCCTTTCTCATGAGGTAGCCTGAGCATAACAACCTGAATGAAGGAAGTGATGTTGTAAGTGTCTGGGAGAAGGGCATTGGAGAAAATGCAATTATAAGTAGGAAGAAACCACGGCAGAAACTGTTTGGCTTACCTAAGGTAATCAGCAAAGGAATCACAACTAGAGTAAACCAAGACAGGTGGAAAATGGGAGTAGGTGCTAAAAAGGTTAAATAAATAGTCACTTATGAGGGAAATGGGGACAAAAACATAAGAAGGGATATCAATGTGTAAGAAGTAATGCACCTACTATCTGGCGAATGTAACTGTAACCCCTCTATAGATTAACTTGATAATAAAAAAGAAAATGAGAAAAAAGAAAAAAGAAATAGTCAATTATATTTGGCATGTCTATTTACTTTATTAATGATAAGAAGTGTTTAGAAAGCTGAGCATTCGAATAATGTGATCTGATTTATGTGACTAGAGGTTGAGTTGCAAAAGCACAATAATGGAGCAAAGTTCAATGCCAGAAAACAAGGTAAAAAGACTTTCAAAAGTCCATGTAGGAGGTATTAGTGACTTGTATAAGCATAAGAGAGATGAAATGGTAAGAGGGGCACAATTCAAGATACAATTTTAGATAGAAGAATATTTTTTTTGCCAGTCCTGGGCTTGAGCTCAGGGCCTGAGCACTGTCCTTGGACTTTCTCAAGGCTAGAGCTCTACCACTTGAGCCTCAGTACCACTTCCAGAATTTTTTCTATGTATGTGGTGCCGAGGAATCAAACCTGGGTCTTCGTGCATGCTAGGCCAAATTCTCAGCCCACATAAAAGAATAGTTTTAAACTTGTTATCAAGATCCCTTCTTAAAAATTATTGAAATATCAAGAATTTTTGTTTATGTGGGTCATACTTATTAATAGCTGGTTTACACGTGTAATTTTAGCTATTCAGGAGACTGAGATCCAATGATCACCATTTGAAGATAGCCCAGGCAGAAAAAACTCTGAGACTCTTACTTCCAATTAACTACTGAAAAGCCAGAAGATGGGATATGGCACAAGTGATTGATCATTAGCTTTGAGCAAACAAGCTCAGAGATAGTGCACAAGCCCTGAGTTCAAGTGCCAGGATAAACACACATACAATACAAAACTGAATCCCAAGATGATTTATAAAACCATCATAATTCATGCAACTCATATCATCAAGCTTCTAAAAAACTCCATTTAGTTCTCATGTGGGAAAAAATGTCTTTTTACTATTATAAAAGTTCTAATACCCTCACAGACATTCTGAGATAGTCTTGTCAGGGGTTCCTGAACCATACTTTGAAGGCTGTTGGCCTAGAAGATTTTCTGAGGGAGTGGATATGGAGTGTGAGAGATAGAAAGGAATTGAAGAAAGAAAGTCGAGGTGTCATTATTGGAAACACAAAGTCTACCGCTATGCTATTCTTAAAACGTGTATTAGATATCCCATCCACTGGATATTCTAAAGTTTAGGAAAGTGGTTGTGGCTAGATAAATTTAGCAGTGATCAGCATATAGATAGTACTTAAAGCTCTGTGGGGGCAGGCATACATAAAAGGTGAATATTGAGAAAAGAAGAGGTCTAAGATGGCTTCTGGTTATCTGATATATGAAGTCCATTAGTGAATTCCAAATGTTACATAGTATTTTTAGAGTCCACTCTCACAGTTCCTTAAAGATTCTTTGAAGGCTAGAATCCATATTTTGGTCATTTTTACATTTATATCAGCATTTAAGATGTCCACTCAACTATGCTTAGTAAATAAGTCTATAATGTTATGGGCTGTTGTACTTTTAAGACAGCATGCTAGGACGCAGAATAGGCAAGATTAGGACGTAAAGTGATTGCCTTTGGAGTCACATGTTAGGTAGACTATTCATTGTATACACGTAGTTTCGTTCCCTTAGATTTTGAGGCAGCAGTAACTGAAGAATTTTAATTTTACTACTTGGTACAATCAATAAAAAGTGATCCTATGGGAAAGATGAATTAGACTTCAAATTCTAGTCTGTCGGTGATATTAAAAGTAATAATGCTGACTGTACTTTCTGGAAATTGTATTTTTCAAGAAAAGTTTTCCCACAGAAGTTTTCATATATTCATTCTTATGCATATTGCCAAGAGATGCTCTAGGGATGAAGACATGCTAAAAACTGGCATCCATTGATATTCTCGTGCATGTGTAAGAAAAACCTGAATAATAAAAATGACAAAGAATATTAGTAATCTGTTGTTATAAGTGGCAATTTGGGCACAAGGTAGACTTGTATTCCATGCTTCGGATAGGATATAAACTTGTTTTATATGTAGAAATTATAAGTAACAATTATTTTCCTTTCCTCCCTATCTTCCTTCATTCCTTCCTCCCTCTTTTCTTTTCAATGCTGACCCTGAGGCTGGAAGTCAGGGCCTGGGTAATGTCCCTAAGTATTTTTGCTCAAGGCTAGCACTCTACCACTTGAGCCATAGCTCCACTTCTGGCTTTTTGGTAATTAACTGGAGATAAGAATATCAGAGACTTTGCCACTGGAGTTGGCTTCAAACTGTGATCCTCAGATCTCATGCCTCCTGAGTAATTATGATGTCAGGCATGAGCCATCAGCTCCCAGCTTTCTCATATTTCTGGTGGATAAATTCAGACAGGAGGATTTCATTGAGGGAAAAGAAATGAAATGGCATGGGCATGTATGTGTGTGTGTGTGTATGTGTGTGTGTGTGTGTGTGTGTGTGTGTGTGTACAGATTTGCCATAGTTTTGAATGCTTTTATTCCCTTAAATCTTCACATTGAAAAGTAATTAACATCTTATCAGTATTAGGAGGTGGGGCTTTAGTGATAAAAAAAATCACTGTAATGGAATTAGTTGTCTTTAGAAAAGGCTTGATGGATGAAGCCAATCCCTTTACCCTTTACCATGAAATATCACATGGTCCTTTCCTGTGGAGGAGGCAGCATTAAGGTGCCATCTTAAAAAGTGTAGTCCTCATCACACAACCAGACTTGCCAGCTCATTGATATTGAGAAAGTACGTTTCTTTTCTTTATCAACTATCCAGTTTCATTTGTTTTGTTACAGCAGCAGAAATAGTCTAAGGCAAGATTAATGATTGTTTTATCCGTAGAAGTATATAGTATGTTTTTACTTGATTTTAATTTTTCCCTCCCCTTCATTTGTTCAGTCTGACCACAACCCTAACGAATTATCTACATGCACTATTCTTACATCCTAAAGTCCAGGAGTTTGTACTTCCTATGCCTATCTTGTATTCATGACTCCAAAAAGATAAATACTAGAGGTAGGGAAATCCCTACCCCCATACCTAGTTGATGCTATCTGGGATAGATTCAACTCATTAAGGGCAATTCGAAAGGCTTCCAAATACATTTTTGAAAGCTGAAGCTTCTATCAAACAATACAAAAAATAGGCATTTGTTAGAAACCAGACCACAAAGTTTGAATTTTTCATCTTTTCTGAGGTTAGTGATGTGTGGTATAATAGGCTCCCAAGAGGCTAAGCACTGACAGTGAATGGCAAACTTAGTCAGCTGCACAATCACTAGGGGAAATAACAGACACTCTACAGAGTACTGTGGCGCTAAGCCATGCTGTTCTACAGGGTAAGTATTCACTGAATTCAATAAATATTCAATGCATCTTAGACCTGATGCTTTCACCAGACAAAGGTTTTTATCAGGTCTTAACTTTATTGTAAGTCATGGAGCACCTGTTCTTGCCATTAGGTTGACTTAATTGGGTTTGAAGTCCATTATTTTTCTTCAAGTTTCCTAGGAAATTCATGTTTGTTTGACTAATAATGGTAAGTTGTTCAGTCACACTGACTTCTTTCCCAACTTTTTTCTTTCAAACTGCCCTTGTAAGGGAACTCAATTGCTACCAACTGAGAAGCCACCACTTAAGAGGCCAAATTGTGAGTCTTTTTGGGAAGCCAGAGGATTGCTTGTGGACTCATGTCTCAAAGGCCAGCAGCCCCTTTGCAGCTAGTACAAAACATATAGTCCAAAACCACTTAAGGTGTAAGAAATTTATCCTAACAAAAGTGTTATACATAAGCAAAGCAAACCAGATGAGGACACTTAAACCTAAGAGAAGTGTTAAATAAAAGCAGACCATCTAGGGAAACTATCAGGGGAAATGAAGGGCCAGTTATCTAGGAGAAGCATGGACCCAATCTTCTTCTCTCTTTCACCTAAGATTATTTTCTATTATAATTATTTTTTCCTAGTTTTTAGCTTCTCTTCTCACAAAGATTTGGTCACATTCCCCCTTGGTTTTCTAATTTAGGCTATCTTTGGCTCTGTTTCTATCCTTTTCTATTATTCTTCTATTAAATTTCATCCATTCATAATATAAATATATAATTAATTATTTTCTCCATAATGAGCCAATTAGCATTAATAAGAAGACAACAGGAACTCAGAGTGCTTTCAGTCAGTTGCTATGTCACACCAATAGAACTATTTAACCTTTTGAAGCCTCAGGCCCAAAGTGTAAAAGAAAATAATACCTACCTCAGAACATTTTTTTTATTTTAAAAATATTTTATTAACTGATTTTTACATCGTATTTCAAATGTCATGTTAAACAAACATTCAAGAAGGGTATTCATAGCATTTATGATAAATGAATAAAAATACTCCACAATAAAAGTAAACAGTTCTGTATTCATTAATAAAAGTATTTTAAAGACATGGAAGGTTTTCTTAATTCCTTATCTATTTCTGTATCAATCCAATAAGGTTTTCTTATTCCTTATTTTTTTGCCAGTCCTGGGCTTGGGCTCAGGGCCTGAGCACTGTCCCTGAATTTTTTCTCAAGGCTAGGGCTCTACCACTTGAGCCACAGCATCACTTCGGGCTTTTTGCTACTCCCGGCCCGTTATTCCTTATTTTTGTATCAATCCAATACAATATACTATATTCTAAGTCTCTGGTCTTTACATACCTACTCTCATTTCTAATTTTAAAATTTAACGTATGTATTCTATAGCCTCATAATGCCCAGTAAAATGTTATTCCAGATTTGGCAAGAATTTTGTGTAATCTCAGTTAAAGATTCTTAATAATGTCAAGGAAAGATAGTACTTAATGAAGCCACTTTATTGTTCACTAAAGCATACAAAAGGTTCTACAGAGCATCCAAAACATTTAATCCTTCAGGTTGACTTTTCACCTAATCTAGAGTACATTATAGTAATAAAGAACTCAGGAGCAATTTATCTTTCTTCAGGTCATCTATTGTTCAACAATATCTGTCTTTATATTAATAAAAACCAAGACATATGAAAGGGTATCAATGTATGGGAATTAATGCACCATCTATCTGGCAAATATCATGTAAACCTTCTATTAATTACAATAAAAATATATGAAAAAAAAGAATTTATATATCTAAAGTGGAATAACCAAGTGTTATTGAAGTAATGCAAAGTGAGACTAACATTCAAAACAAAAGAATGCAACTTCTGTATCACTGAAAAGGAAGGGGGAAATGATTACCAATAGATACTGACTTGAAAAAAATCAACATCCCTTTATGTTAAACACTCTCAACAAATTAGGAGTAGGAATCAGACAACAAACAAACCAAACCAAATGGCTTATTTTATAGTTAATATTAAAATACTGGATGTTTTCCTCCAAAAGGAGAAAAAGAAGAAAGGATTTTCAGGCTTACCATTTCACCATTCTATTTCACTGCAGTCACAGCAGTAAGACAAAGAAATCATAGGCATAAAGATGAGACAAGAAACCAACTATCATCCTCAGATGAAATGAGAAAACTAGGGAAATTATGACTATAGAATATCTCATTTACTGCTAGTAGTGATTATACAACTCAGCTAGGCATAGCCAGGGTTCAATCCTCACTGCTACAAGAGAAGAGAAAGAGAAAAACAAATGCTAAGTGTGGTATTGCATACCTAGCTAATTGGGAGGGAGAGGTAGGAGGATCCTAGGTCAAGGCAGGCCAAGGCAAAGCAATTTGTTTTTCTCTACCTGAAACACAAATTGAAGAGCATAAAGAACTACAGCTATGTTTTAAGTACCTGATTACCTGTAGCAATTCTCTTTATCCATTCATCCACTGAGAAGGACTTAGCTTGATTCTTTGTCTTAGCTATTGTGAATAGTTCTGCAGTAAGCACATGTCTCTTCAGCACACTGATTTCTGTTCCTTTAGCTATATACCCAGGAGTAATGTCACTAGATCAGATGGTAATTCCATCAGATAGTAGTTGAAATTTAAGTTTTCCAGTTTTCCAGTGGCCATACTGATTTATATTCCCACTAATAATGTATAAGAGTTCCATTTTTCCTCTCTCTGTCAATACTTGTTAATTCCCATCTCTTCCATGATAGCCATTTTTAAAGGAATGAAATGATGTCTCTTGTGGTTTAAATTTGCATTTCCCTAATGATTAAGTGATGTCACACCAGACACAGATATATACAGAATAACCTCATTCATATGTGGAACCTAAATAGTAGATCCCATCAAGTACAGAAGAGAGAGTGAAATGATTTAGAGGGAGAGAAGGTCAGTCAAAGGATACATATTTATAGTTAGGAGGAATACATTGAAGAGATCTATTATGTTAGTGACAGTTATATTTGAAAAGTTTAATGGGACAGGGGATGGGGAGGGAGTTGTTACATGTTCTTACCATAAATATGGTAACTATGAGGTAATATGTTTATTAATTAACTGAATTTACTATCTCATGATATGTATATTCTTTTTAAACATCCTGCTGTCCATAGTAAATATGTTGAGTTTTACTTATCAATTTGAAAGAGGTGCTAAAAACTCCTATTTTGCAGAGAAACTTTGACTCCTTACCTGACCCATGAATTAACTAGGAACATGATAAAAGCTAGGTATTCCAGACTTCTCCATAGTATAACTGTTCTTTGTCCAGAGTCATTCTCTTCTCAGTCACTTCACAGCCATCTTGGAATGGAGCAATAGTCAGATGACCTGTCAAGTGTCAATAACTAACAAGCCCCCACCTAAGCAGTCCTGAAACAATGGATTGTTAAATCACCTGACACCACCTCTGCAAACCCTTCCTCCAACCTTCCTCCCTTCCCCTTTTTAACTAAGGCCAATATCTACATCTCCAAAGACAGCTGAAAAGCTACTAATGTACTATCTTTTTGTGTATGCCATGCAATAAATCTGACTTCTCTACACTTCACTATGTCTCTTTATTTAATATAGGGGTGAGTGGTTGGATCTGATATGTGGAACTTCTTGAGTTTGAGTGGGACCTAAAACTGGTTTCAAACTTAAAAACAAAAATCCAAATAGAATTATTTAGTAGAAAGAAGAGAATTCCATATGACAATAGACCTAATATTTATTTCAAAGATAATTTGTTCATTTTCAATTTTTTTCAAATGTAAAAATTTTATTTTCAAGTAAAAGTAAGTAAACCCAGCCAGTGGGTTCTTCTAAATAGAGAAAGTCAGTCTTGTAGATTTAGTATAATTGAAACAAGAGAAACTGAGAACATATAAATATTTCAGTTCCTATTAATTAAAAATAGAATGTTTCACAGTCTGGAGGATTTTAAAAACATGAAAGAATCTAATGAAACAAAGGTGAAAAGATCAAACAGGGATTCAGAACTAACAGCTGTGACTTAGCCAGTTAATAAACATTCCAGATAAAAACAAACCTGAAAAAGCACTGGAAAGTCTGCAGTCTTAAGTAATTAACACACTAATCAGAAACATATGCAATGCAAAATAAGTCCCATCTCATACTGAAAGCAAGAATTAATTCCTTGGTTATGATAGCTATTCTCCATTTACAGGTTGAATTAAGAAAAACTAAGCTAAGAATAGTCCAACTTGTGCTACTTAAGCTGTATCAACTTTCAATGAGTAAGATGTAAGTCCAGGCTTCATAAGCAAATCATCAGCAAATGCTCAGGTAAGAAAATATAAAACCATACATTTTGCTTTTATTTCTGAGGCTCATCACTTGTTCTTTTCTTCCTCTCATTTCTTTTCTCTCATTCCCATCTCCTTCCCTCTTTCCCTATTTCCTTTTCTTTCTATTCTTTTCTCTTTATCTTTTCCTTTCTCTCTTTCCCATTCTCCTCTCTCTCCCTCTCTCCCTTTCTCCCTCTCTCCCTTTCTCCCTCCCTCCCTCCCTCTCTCCTTCCTTCCTTCCTTCCTTCCTTCCTTCCTTCCTTCCTTCCTTCCTTCCTTCCTTCCTTCCTTTCCTTCCGTCCCTCCCTCCCTCCCTCCTTCCTTCCTTCCTTCCTTCCTTCCTTCCTTTCCTTCCGTCCCTCCCTCCCTCCTTCTTTCCTTCCTTCCTTCCTTCCTTCCTTCCTTCCTTCCTTCCTTCCTTCCTTCCTTCCTTCTTCTGTCCTTTCTTCAGAAAAACAACTACCCAACCACTTCAGTCATACCTCCAGCCCTTTCTGCTTTATTTTTCAGATTGTCTCTTTCCAGTAGCCCAGGCCAACAATATATTCAGAGTGACTACAACTCAAGCTTAACTAGTTATTTGAGGTAGCGTTTCCATAATTTGTTTTTGTAAATGGCCTTGGCCTTGAACTATGGTCTTCCCATTTCTGCCTCCTAGGTAGCTGAGATTATAGGCACTATTACCAGTTTCAAAAGTTAACTCATAAGTCCTTGAATACCCACAAGTGACTCTGATTCTGCACAGATGCAAGATGTGTCTCAGGTTCTGATCCCTCTAATTTGGACAGGACATAGAAAGATGCTAGGCAAAGTGGAAATCAAGGGTCATGCTTTTATTCATAAGCTTTCCTGTTCATAAACCCATCAGCCACAACAGTACAGTCTCCCCAGGCTCACATTCTGTCCGCCAGTGTATATTTAGTCCTTTGTCCTGTAGTGGGAGCTCATGGCATCCTTTCCTCCAGTAGCAACACAACATCCTGGGGCCAGAGTATAATCACTCTGACAGAATTATCATTTGGCCAAGATAGCCACACTGAAGCCACAGAGCCACATATGGGGTTACCTAACATAGCACACATGTCTATGCCTCAAGGTTATCTGCATCCATCCTTATCAAGTACAGGAACAACACCCTCTAAGATTATGGTGAGAGACTTGACTTACTTAATTTGCCCAAAATTCAACAAGATTCATAAACACTTCATATTTAGAAGATCAAACATGCTATGAAAGCATACACTTGTATATAAGCTAACTTAAAACTATCTTTCTTTGGGACAGTAGCTTGGAACACTTTTCATTCCTAATATACCTAATACTCATCAGAACACACCAGACACTTACTTATTCTACCCATTCATAAAACCTCTGTTTAGACCCTCTGGTCTCCCAATTCTTACCTAAAACCAAGTCTTCTATCCCTACTATTCTATCATAATTATGTCCACAAATATTCTACCTCTATCGCTCTACAATGAATGAGAAGCTCCATCTAACATGTCAGGAGTTATAAAGGGAAGATAGAACCAAGGCATACAGTAAAAAATGAAATTTCTGGCTTTAGTTGTTGTTTACCCTAACCTAAACTAAGATAATACCAAATATGCAGAGAAAGATTCATGGAATAATGTCTTATAGACATCTGCTTTTCCTTCACTGAGTGACTATTTACTATTACAGATTGCAAACAATATTTAGTGATGAATTTTCTTATCTTATATAGGATACTGTCTTTCCAAAAAAGTTTTAGAAGCTGAAAATAAGAAATTCATAACAATAATAGAAACACCCTCATAGAATAAGAGAACTAATGAGAACACACATGATTATTTAGCATCTAACTGAGATTTATTTCTTCAGTCAAATAGACCAAGATCAAATTTCTCTGAAAAGAAAGGGAATGTTAGAAAATACTTTATGCACATTGGGGTACTATAAAATTTATACTTATAAGTTCCATACTCATAAAGATATGTCAAGGTGTTCAACCTCTGAACAGAGCTGGAAAAGACAGCTGTTAAACTAAAGAGAAGAAGAAACTCAAAATCATTTTGACAGAACAGCCATTTTAGGGCAGCAACCTTATCTATAACAGTACATTATAAATTCCCTTGGAAATGTTTAGGGTTAGTGAAATAGTTTTCATGAAAGTGTTCTATAAACTATAGTGGACATGTGAAGTTGAAATACCATTTTACTGATAAGGCTAGGATTATAATAAAAGAATTCCAGATTAGTTAACAACCATTGCTCACTCAAACAATCTTAAAAGACAAATTGACCTACAGATTGAATGAAATGATATATTCATACTATATGTATCAGTATAGTAAATGGCATCGATGGAGAGCTAACCCTCTCCCTTACATGCTATGAAGCCCATTCAGAATGAGCTAGATTGAGACACCACCAATTCCATGTTCTGGGTCCATCTGTTGGCAAAATTTTAATGCAAACAGCTTTATAAATGCTATTTTCAATGAAATATCACAGAACAGCTTGTACCAATGATATTTCTAAAGCTTGCCTGCAAACCGCCTACTGGGAAATCCAACTGAAAGGAAGGGGGAAAGAAAGAAACCCGTACAGACAAGTGACAGAAGAACAAAGGATAAAGAGACTAGAGAAGACCTTTGGAGAAAAATAAGGAGCAATGCTAGATGTAATAGCAAACAGAGATTATTATTAAAAACCATGAGGAACAGAACACATAAAGAATGCTGGATGGTAGATAAATGAGCATAAATAATGCAACTTGGTCAAAAGAATAGAGACCAAAATGATAGAGCACATTAACAACTTAATAATGTTAGAGAAAAATGTGAAGTAGCCATTTTCAAACCTTCTCTTGTTTCTTCTTATAAATGCAAACTCATTTTTTCCAAGAGATAGTGCTTTCACTGTCTACTCTCAACTTGATGGGAAGCAAGCAGCCTTTCTTAGTTTCTGAGATTAATTTTAAAAATACATTGCATGTCATGTACTAATCTTGGTTGCAAAGTAAGTTATGAACCTTCATTGGTTTAAAAACAATACATTATTATATTGACAATATTATTATTGGCACTTACCTGCGGTCGAATAACTTTTACAATATTTTTGAGGGCAGTATCCGGGGATGGAGGTGAGCAGTCAGGTGTTGGGCCTGTTGAACTGTTTCTATGGCTACTAGTTCCTGGAGCAGTAATTGCTACCTCAGAGGCATTATCTGTGGATGAAAATAGAACTTGTCATGAACCAAATAACTTAGTTTACTTTTAAGACTTGAAATTACTTCCTGCAACAAAGTGATTTCAGTGAAAAATTGGTACCAGTTAGAAGATCATAATGAAGAACATGCTTAGTAGTCTATTTTAGAGATCATATTTATTCAATGCTTTGTTTTAAGATGATAAGTGTGATCCCCTGTAACATTGTTCTAAGGAGAAAGAGTAATATTATTTAGTTTATAATAAAAGATCATCCATCATATCTCTTCAGACTAGAACTACTATATAAGCAAGACTTAACTTTGTAAAGAGGAATATGAATTTACAATATGCTTACGCCAAAGCTTTCCTCATAATATTTCTAATGAGTATTGGTCTTTATTGAGTAGGAATTTCATAGCTCTCTGATTCCTAAAATGCTAATTACAAGCCCCTTCAAGTAACTTTTCTGAGAAATCTTTCAAATTTTAGGAAGCTTAATGCATAGATTGCATTTAATGATGTGAAAGTTAACTTACAATGTTGACAAACAAACTCACTAGGTAAGGATGAGAATATCACCAACACAGAAGCTCTTCAGTTTGAACAATTCCATTTATCCAGTATTTCTGTGTTTAGTTCTGATTCTGGGTCTTTATTTAGGAAGTATGCCGCAGGCCTAGAAGGTCCAAGGTTTCTCCCTCCCCTTCCTGTGATATTTTCACAGTATCTAGCGTTAAGTTGAGGTCTTTGATCCATTAGAGTTGATTCTGGTACAAGGTAATAATATGATTACCTAGTTTCAGTTTTCTGTACATGCATAGCCATTTCTGCCAGCAGAATTGTGGAAGAGGCTGTCTTTCTTCTAAGCTGTGTTTTGGGATCCCTTATCAAATATTAGGTGGTTATTTGTTTGTGGGCTTATTTCTGGGTTGTCTGTTTTGTTCCATTAGTCCTGAGGCCTATTTTTTATGGTTTCCCTCATTTGTGGTAACTAGACTGTGCCTATAAACCCACAAGTAAACACATTGAATGATTAAAATTAAAAAAAAATATATATATATATGCACACACACTGGGACCTAATAACTTCTGAAGGACTCTGGACATTCACACACAGAGGCCAAAGGAGGATATGCACAAGAGTGGTTGACAAAGGCTCGACCACTCTGTGCAGATGACCATATGAAATATTAGTGTATGAAATGAATTCCAAGAAAAGGAAATGAGACATTTTTAGTTGCAAAAATAAGAATATCATCATATATGGTTAAACTTAAATGAATAAAATCTCAAATAAATCTCCCTTACTATCTGACGATGGGCGTAATAAATGGTTTTAATTTTGTGGTATATAAATGAATTCTTGCCTCTATTCCCTTCATTCTTCTAACCCTCTCCCCTTGGCCCTATCCTCCTATCTTGCAAATATCCATTTCCTGGTACTTATTTTGTTACACTTTGACTTAGTCTTTCCAAAGAATTACACTATTGGAGCTTTCCATAGAGTCGATTATACTTCAGCTAATTTGATTTGTAATCCCATACATTCAATCCAGTGTGTTTACTTACAGATTTATAGGCATATTCTAGCTACCAAAAAATGAGAAAAACCATACAACCTGTGTTTTTCTGGGTCTGGCTTACTTGGTGTAATATAGGGTTTTTTTTCCCAAGTCTTTCCATTTGCTTACAAATGGGGAGGTAGGCATATTGGACAGGGAGTGTAATGACATTGAAGGGATCATACAGATCAAGATATATTGTATAGTTAAATAAACTGTTTTGTTAAGTAGAAAAAGAACAATTCAAAACATAACCTAAAATTAAGAAAAGAGAGAGAAGGGGTAAATTTGGAGGGATGGGTGAGAATGTTGAAGGAGGTGATAGTGATCAAGATGTACTATATTCATAAACTGCTTTGTTGAATGGCAACTTCCTTGTACAACTATTTAAAGACAATAAAAACATTCAAAACTTACTTTTATTAAAACATTATATGTTAACATTTTATTCTTAAATTTACATGAAAACAAAATAACACCACCAGAGGTACAGTTTTGGAATGTTTAAATACTTGAAAAAGGATAGTAAATGTTCTATAAATAACTTCTGCTAGCACATGGAAATGTATGTATTATTTTAACAATAATTTGGCAATTCTCTATAGCTTTTTTAGAAAAAAAATCTGTAAGAAGTTTACTTTGCTTTATGTTTTTAATTGGCTCCCAATAATTTTCTCCCTTAGGCAGCTAAAGAGAGGCAAATGAGACTGAAACTATGAATTCTTCATAAACCAGCAAGCTTCTCTATTCTATGACCCTGATCTATAATTCTAAGTCAAGCAGTACTTTATGAGGGCACCTCTTCTTCATAAAAATCAAGAGGATGAATACCCCTAAAACTGCCCACCACATAAAAATACAGTTCAATTTCTGGGAATCATGAAAAAAATTGAGTATGATACATTGAATTAAGTGAATAATTCATAAGATAAACCTTAAAGTGTCCAGGGCACATTTTTTCTAATGTTTAATAGACAATATGTATTCAACTTGATATATCAGAATAGATGAAGTAATCTTCTGAGTGGGCTGGAAATGTATAAATATTGAAATAGAACAAACACCAGTTGGTAAGACAATTGCTTCCTTCATTCTCTCATTCATTCAACCATATCTGAAAACACCTATGTGTGTGTGGTGGGCGGAGGAGGGTAGCTATTTATCTTTATGTTATAAAGATAAATGTAAAAGAATCTTTCATTAAGGAATGCATGGAGGGAAAAATAAAGTGGTAGAGCACAAAAGATTTTTAGGGTAGTGTAACTATCTGTATGGCACTATTTTGGTGGATAAATGTTATTATTATTTGTCCAACCCAAAGAATGTATAATATTATGAATAAACCTTGGAAGTGACACTTGGCTCAAGGGGTAAAGTGATAGTCTTGAACTTAAGAACTGGACAGTGCCCAGGCCCAGAGTTCAAGCCCCATGGCCGACAAAAAAAGAATAAATCTTAATGTAAACAATGTGTTTTGGATAAAAATGAATTATTAGTATTTGTAATAAAAGTACTAGTGTGCTAAGGGACATTGGCAGTGAACAATGATGCAGGGAGTATACAGAATAATGTTCAGTCAAATGGACAAGTACTCTATGGGTCAGTTACATTGACATTATAAAGTTAATCAGCACAGGAATAATTCACTACAAGTGTTTTTCCATTAGGTTGTTAAAAATGCTAAATTCCATATACACTGTAAGTCTAAAGATCACAAATGATGACTTAAAATAATTTAATATATAGTACAAGACAGTGATAACCAAGTGGTAAATTATGTAGACAAGCCTATATCTTTTATCTTCTATATCCATGACCTGTACTATTACACTGACAATTTGATTATGTACTACCTTACACTGTTTAGGATCTTTTCTAAACTAGGTTATATTTTGGCAGAAACTCAGATTTCTTTTTATCTTTCAGTAGCTCAATGCAATCTTTTAAAAATAAAATGGATAAAGCAAAATATAGTTCAACAGAAGCATGACAAATACCCTGAACAATACAGAGAATGGTGGTGTGGCTTTTATAAGTCCATTTTTTTTTCTTTAAAAAAATCAAAAGAAGAATATTCTAGAGATCTAGAAGACATATAAGAGTCTTAAGATGCTCATTTATTACTAAAACATTTGAGATTTTATCATTTAACCAGTTACCCAGAGAGCTTTACAACATGATAGCCTATGTCCATGTCAGTTTTATATGCTCAATCTGCAGTTACCAAACACTGGTGATAAGAAAAATGAAATACATAAAAACTGCTTAGAGAAAACTGCTAACTAAACTTGTAATTCCTAATTGAAATGAGATTGATCTTCTTTTTTTAAAACAGAATCACTTTTTACTGTAAAAACCTCCATCACTTCTCTTTTAGATATTAAGTTACAAGACTATGAAAACATACCAAGACTATTTGCATCTGCCTTCTTGTTTGTGGTACTAGGATTTGAACTCTGATCTTTTTTTCATATATTTTTATTGTAATTAATAGAAGGATTACATTATATTCACCAGATAGAAGGTGCATTATTTCACAAACATTGATGCCCTTTCTCATGTTTGGTCCCCATTTCCCTCCCCCCTGAAATGAGATTCATCTTCTAGTTATATATCCTTAATACACATTAGATTATGTATTATGTCAATTTCTGTGACAACCTTAGGAAAATGTATCTTATCAAACATTTGGAGGAAAGATATGGTATTATTTATGTTTATAAAATGATTAATGCACAATGGTACAATCTCATATTTATATTGCCACTCACTAATATGGATTGAACAGTTAAAGGATAACACATATAACACAAATAAAGCTGGAATTCTTTCTGGCTGAGGATACAGGGAAGGCAACATGAAAGAAATTGTCATTTTTATCTGTGGAAGATAAAAAGTTGATTTCTAGAAGCAGTGGGCAAATAAGTAGTTCCTAGAGACTAAGTAAAGAGATACAGGGTAAGATTGGATAGGAAGAATAACTTACAATATTTCTTAGTATGATAAAGTAACTAGAGTTGATAATTAGTTATATGTTTCAAAAAAGCCAGCAGATAGACATTTGAATATTCTGTTCTCAAAATAAGAAATGATAAATGTTTGAGACAATGGACGTATCAGTTACTTTGGTTTGATCAATGCACACTGTATTCACATACTAAAAATAATGCACCATAAAAACACACAATTGTGAAATGCTTATTTTTAAAAAGTTTCTGACAGAACAGCAAAATATAGACAAAGAAACAGATGGAAAGAGAATTCCAGAGACAAGATAAGCAAAAAGTAGATAGATAGGAAAGAGGCAGGTATTCGGGGGGAAAGGAGGTTTGATTAGAATGCAACATTGATGAAAGAACTACTGAGAAAAGGAGACAGCCTATACAAAGATTTTGTGTTGAAATTGAACAGAATTAAGCTGAAAATCTGTTTATTTAACCTTAATTTCCCTCATTTGTAAAAATGTCTTTATTTCTCATGTGTGTGTTCATACACATGTGTGCACATGAAAGGGACATTGGTTCATAAGTAAGTGTTCATTAAATTAGCTAGTGTTACTACTGTATAATATGAACATAATTGTACACATACATATAGAGCTTATTGTAGAAGTATTACAGTTTGAACACAGCACTTCATGACAAGCTGGCTGGTACATTACCAATTGATCCACATTTCTAGCCCTTTTTACTCATTATTTTTCTGAATAAAGTTTCACATTTATGCCTCTGTTGGCCTAGACTGTGATCTTCCTATTTTTGCCCCACATATAACTGGGATGAAAAGTATGTGATAAAGATTTCAACGGTTTCATTGGTTGAGATCAGGTCTCACTAACTTTTTTTCCCAGAATGCCTAGAACTATAATTCCCTATACCTTTGGCCCTTGAGTAGCTAGAGTTACAGGTGTGAGCAAACAATCCTGGTTTATTATAATAAATCTTGAATAATCATCAAGCATAAGTATTTCAATTCCTAGTCTACAATTCATACAGCATAATTTTATTGGTCTTAAGACAGAGGTTGACAAAGTTTTCATGGAAAAATTTTAGGCTTTGCAATCTTTGTTTTAACTATTCAACATTGCTGAGGAAGCACAAAAGTAGCCAGGGACAATATGTAAGCACACGAGTGTGGCTGTATTCCATGACAATTTTAACTATGACAACAAATGGACAAGATTTACTTGTAGGCCATAGAATGTAGATAGTTGTCTAAAATATTTTTCACAGAAACAGTTTCTCTCTTATTCAGAAACCTAATACCACTATACATTTCCATCTCCATATTCCTATAACTTGAAAATTTTTCTCACTGTGTAAATTAAAAACTAATGCTGACTTGCTTTAAATGTAGAAGTGATGAGATGTCACTTCTTGGAAATGGTTATAAAAAGATAGGTTCCTAGAATGGCCTATAGACACATGAAGAAATGCTCAACATCTCTGGCCACAAAAGAAATGCAAATCAAAACAACTCTAAGATTCCACCTCACTCCAGTTAGAATGGCCAGGATCAAGACATCTAATAACAACAGATGCTGGAGGGCATGTGGCCAGGAGGGATCACTACTACACTGTTGGTGGGAGTGCAAACTCATTCAACCACTATGGAAAGCAGTATGGCAGTTCCTCAAAATACTAAACATAGAACTCCCCTATGACCCAGCAATTCTCCACTACTTGGCATTTACCCAATTGTCCAGAAACAAGGACATACTAAAGCCAGTAGCACAACGATGTTCATTGCAGCACTATTTATCATAGCAAAGATATGGAACCAACCCAGATGCCCCTCAGTTGATGAGTAGATCAACAAGATGAGATATTTATACACAATGAGATTCTATGCTGCTGTCAGAAAGAGTGACATTGCCCCATTTGTAAGGAAATGGAATGACTTAGAAAACAATCATATTAAGTGAAGTAAGCCAGACTCAAAGGAACATAGGCCTAATAGTCTCCCTCATTGTCATAATCAGTAGAAACCTTGGGCTCTCCTAGCAGAGACTTACAATAAAACAAAATCTAGATTCATAAGGCCATATAGAATGACGCTAAATGTAAGGACCTCCAGGATATAGAAATAAAAGCCATATAATGAGTGATTATTGTCCTTAATGTACTGTTATCTCTCATCTCTTTCTCTGTCCCTTGGTTATCTCATAGTGTTACAGCATTTCACCTGGTTATCTGATATATTTTATATATGCATATTTGGTTATTTGAAGTCAGATAGGGAAGGGAGGAAAACAAGATGAGGGGCTGGGTGGGGGGGAGGGAAATGGGGACCAAGACATGAGAAAGGGTATCAATGTATGTGAAGTAATGCACTTTCTATCTGGCGAATATAATGTCACCCTTCTATTAACTACAATAAAAATATATGAAAAAAGATAGGCTTCTGTCAAGAGGTTATATTCTTATTCTATCTCCTTCTCCCTGAATTCTAGCACTGAGAAAAGCAAGTAGTGGTATTGTGAACAGCTTTATGGAAAGGCCCTAATGGCAAGGAGAACTGAGTTAATAGCCCACTAGTCAGTCTGTTCCTATCTGTAGGAATAAAATGGTATCAACATCTACATTGATCAGTTTTCAAGGGAAACCTTCAGCTGAATCAGGCCTGGAAATTACTATAGTTCTGTTGTTCCCCGAATGTACTCTCATGTTAGAACCTGGGCTAAGGATACTTAGTTCAGTCCTTCCACCATTCCTGATTCAGTGAAAGAATAGATATTTCTTGTTTGGGGCCATTTTGTTTTTAGTAATTTGCTAGGCAACAATAGATAACTGTCATGATAAATGTTTGGCCAATATAGCATGACCACTAGGCTTGCTGTTTGGGATGCAAACTAGGCTTGTTTGGAAGATGTCAATTATGCAGTGGAAAATGTAAAAAAGCAAATATAAATTACCCTTTGTCTTGATTTGGAGAGGAGAAAGAGAAGCACAGAAATAGTGGGACAAAGAGTGAATCAAGTCAACAGTGATACTCACTAGTCACTATGTTGGAACTGAATTATACAACTTGGCAGGGAGTGATATCTGGAGGGGAAAAACTGGGAGAAAATGAGGCAGAAGTGATGCTATTCAAATAGAAATGTACTCATTGCCTGACAGGTAACTGTAACTCCTCTGTGCATCACCTTTACAATTTTTTTTCATTAAAAAAAATTTTGCTAGTCCTGGGCTTGAGCTCAGGGCCTGAGCACTGTCCTTGGACTTTCTCAAGGCTACAGTTCTACCACTTGCCTCTACAATTTTTTAAATAAAATAAAATAAAATTTCAAAATTTATATTTTCCATATTAGGCACCATGAGAACAAAAAAGCATGAGTCACTAACTGAATAAAGGGATCAGAAGATAGAATTAGGCTATGAGTAGGAAGAGGAAGTAAATAAGAAAACATAACCATAGTCTTAAAGAACGAGTGCCATAAAGCACTCAGGAGGAAAATCTTTTCCAAGTAAAAAAAAGAAGAATATGAAATGGTACCAAAGCATGAAAGTACTATATGGCTTTTGAGAATGGTAAATAGTCCAGCCTGACCAAACTACAGAGGATGTGTGGAAAGGTGAATGGAAATAATATTACTAAGTTTGGGTATTAAGAGAAGAACAAGAAAGGTATACGTAAAGAAGGGAAAACAGAATTCACTTTGTGAAAGGTTGGAATTTTTTTATTTAGAAAAAAAGGTCAGTCACATTGTATGTCTAATACTGTTTCCCTTTAGACTTTGATCAAATACTGCTGTCATCTTTAAAAAGAACAAGCTACAAGCCTATTATCACGTTAAAATTCTCTACATGGAAGAAGCCACATCTGCATGCTCCAAGGTGGAATAAGTTACCAGTAACTTCAACCTGATATTCAATATTTGATTAACTTCCATCTGTAAAGACATTTGTTCTTATTTATGCCTGAGACACTTTTCTACTGAGCCAATAACCCTAGAGTTGAGATATATTATTGTACAAATATATATAAGACCTCACTTTATCCATGAGCCCAATGACCAGACTGGTTGAGAATATGCCTACTTTCCCAGTTACTCCATTTTCCTATTCTTCCACCCAGGGCAGGGAGAAAGTAATCTGAATTTAAAATTCATTAGAATTATGCTGTATTAATAGAAGAAAGGTTTAAATGCTATATAGATTCTATACTCAGAAGAATCTTAAGGATTTAGGGGAAGAATTCAAGAAGTCCCTGATAATACAATTGTACTATCTTCCTCCAAGGTAGTGCCAGGAATGAGAAATTTTTGAGCTAATCAGCAAGAATAAACTAGAATCCCAGAGAAAGTCACAGAAAATGAAAGAATAAGGGAGACCACAATAGATAACTTCTTTTGAAAACTGACTGATGGACTAAACAATAAGCAAATAATGAATGAAAGTAAAAGGTATTTTTTAAAAAAGTAAAATATTTGAGCATTTTTTATTCTATTGGTTTGTTGATACTTTAATGCTTAACTCAGTTTTGTTCTCCAGGATCTTTGGGCTTTACTTAATTTCATTTGGTGTCCCATGTTTCCCCTGTTGGACTTGCCAACAAATTATTTTCTCTGGTTTTACTCTCATTGTTCCCTTTTACTCATTTTCCTGTATTCTTCTCCTTTTTCTAAAATGATAGATACCCAATCTGACCAGGCTACATTCTAATACTAACCTTCTAGGTCAGAATACCTACTAGGTAGGCACTGTCTCCCCTTAAGGGAAATTAAAAATGGACTTGGTAAAAACCTACACAAAAGTGTTAAAGACGTTGGAGATTAAATGATCAATCTTCTATATCATTGAAATCGATTCAAGTATTTTTCTACACTCATGGAAAATGAAATTAATAAAATCAGATTGTTATAGTATGTGCTGACTTATACATACCATTTATAAACTACTTACTCCATTACATAGTCTTCAAAATATTAGTATATATCTATCAAGCTTGCCAACATCCTGGGAAACTTTGTATTCCTCAGAGATAGGCACCTAGAACCAAGAAGGTTTTGGTGTCTACTCATGAGATCTTCGTCTTAACTCTATTCAGATTTCCATGTCTAAAGCTTGGAATTTCACCATAAATAGCCACTGATTTAAACAGACATTTAAATCTGTAAGAACTCATTCCATAAGTATAATATGTAATTGTTTCCACTCTTTCAACCCCTCACTATACTACACCTACTGTTCCACTGCACTGAGACCTCTATTCTTTTGTGTATCTAATTTCCTCCAGTCTATTAGCTTCTTCCTGTTTATTTATTCTTAGACACAGAGCTCATCTTTCGTCAACTAGTTTAACTATGTTTGTTTTTGCTATTTTCCCATCTACAATGAGCCAAACGTTATTCCTATTTGCAGTTGACACGTAATACACTAACACAGATTAAACTGCAGATTTGAAAGATGTATTCCCCTTGGTCTTTGAAGTGTTGCTAGCAGACTGTCTTTAGCTGTCAGTTTTCTTTTGGAATTGCCTCAACTGAAGAGAACGACTGCCCTGAGATTATGCTCCAATCCAAGAGCAGCCAGCTTTCAATGTCTAGACAAAATAGGAGTACGGGGTCCTGTCCTTCACCAAGTTGGAATGACTCTGCAGTGCCATCCTAGTTTCAGATTTCCCTGGGGAGTCTATGGATGGCTATATTGAGACTGCATCACATCCTAACCTCAATTTCTACCCTTTTCTACTTCTCTTCAACAAGTACTACTTGCAGGTACTCACTTACATGGCAGCCCTGATTTCAAGTTCAGCTTCATGTTAAATCCATACTGGATTAAATCCAATCCAATTATTCTCAATGGTGCTTTTGCACCTAGTAACTAGGTACTAGTTACTAAACAAGTAAAAATAAGTCCTACAAGATAAAGTAACAATTTGTATGGTCTCAAAGATCACTGGAAGAAAAAAATTTCAATAGAAAATTAGATCAAAATTTATCAACATCCATTTCACAAAAGTATACATCTCTTACTCTAATTCCTCTTCAATCTTTTATATGAATAAATGAATTTCATATAATCTTTTGATTTTTCCATTGACTTAACTAAATTAATTAATTCACAGTTAAATATTCAAATATTCAAACACAACATGCGATTGCATAATCCACTTTATTCCTGCGTAAGGTCCCCATCTTCTTATCTACCACCCTGTCATTTCTCTATTCTTTTTTTTTTTTTTTTTTGGCCAGTCCTGGGCTTGGGCTCAGGGCCTGAGCACTGTCCCTGGATTTTCTCAAGGCTAGGGCTCTACCACTTGAGCCACAGCACCACTTCTGGCTTTTTGCCACGTATTTGGCACCGAGGAATCGAACCCGGGTCTTCGTGCATGCTAGACAAGCACTCTACCACTAGGCCAAACTCCCGGCCCCATGTCTCTATTTTTATAAGGCTTTTCCCTCTCCATGGTCTCTCTATTCTCTACACTTCTTTTACTTTTATTTTTGGTCTTGACTATCCTTCCTGCTTTAATTTGCCTTAGATCAAGAATTATCTTTTCAAGGAAGAGTCTATTAGCCCAATTAGTATGAGGTTGAGCGAAAGAAGACAGTGGTAAGGAGTGAAGATACAAATCAGGAACCCTTCTGATTGGACCTCTTAGCATTCTGTGCAGCTATTAAACTTATTGTAATCTGCTCAACGTCCCTGCTATACCAAACTCTGAGTTCTGTCAACATACAGTGTGTCTATGATATCTTAATATCACCACCACACAGTTCAATTGGATTCACTTTAGTAAGAGTATTATAGGAAAAAAATCCTACTGTGTTTCTTTACTATCTATACTTACAGAGTATCGATAAGAACAAAATTACAAATATTAAAAATTTATAAAACTTTTCCTTTTTATTTTTTGGTCCAAGGTCAGGACTCAAACTCAGTACCTGACTCTTTCACTAACCAGCTAGTACCTTTCCAAGTGAGCCAGGCCACCAACCATGAAGTGGTTGATAATGTTGTTTCTTTTTGTCCAAATAAAGCAAATTTAAATTTAAGTGTGTTTATTCATGCCTATTGTACTTATATTCTACTGATTTCATTTGAAAATATTATTTGTGGAAAGTTTTCTGCATAAGACAGAATAGTGAGCTAATTTCCAAAATTGGAAATAAGTATTCACAAAGATACAAACTACGTGTAACCTTATTCTCATTATGGTATGCAAAATCAGTCATGGGGATAATAGGTATTGGGCATCATATAATCTACAAACTTTTGTTCATTTCTCATGACTGCTTTCAGGAGGCATAAAGACAGTGTCAAAGGTAGTGGTGACTATTTCCTTTCTTTCTATGGTAGAGAAGGGGCGAAATAGTTCATGTCATGATTTATTTTGTGATGGGTCTGGTTTTCCCTTAAAAAATATTACACTTGGGATGGAGAATTTGGCCTAGTGGTAGAGTGCTTGCCTAGCATGCACAAAGACCTGGGTTCGATTCCTCGATACCACATACATAGAAAAAGCCAGAAGTGATGCTGAGGCTCAAGTGGTAGAGCTCTAGCCTTGAGAAAATCCAGGACAGGGCTCAGGCCCTGAGCTCAAGTCCAGGACTGGCAAAAAAAATATTACACTTAAATCAAAAGAAAATTTAATTTCAAGGCAAACTTTAACCTTTTGTGAAAGAACTTTTTCGATTCCTTCACTATCAAGCAAAATTCCTAATTGGGAAAACCACTAATTTCCCTACTTTTTTTACATGCCACTGCAGTACATGAATTACATACTAACAAGTATGTGCATACAAGTGCATGTTTAACACAGCTCTGTGTTTATTATATCAATTAAAATGTGCCAAATACTTATAGAAATTGTCATTTGGATTTTGCTTACAATGTCTGTAGATTCTAGAAAAACTGGGTGAAAACTATATATGATATAAGGAGTTTTGAACAAAATATATATTAGCCATCTTTATTTCAGTTATCTGGTATTTTGATACAAATTTGACCTTAAGTAATTAGTTTCACTATATTATCATATTAAAATATATTCACTTTGATATTTCAATCAAGTTATGTGAATAATCATGATGGCAATAATCATATATTCTTCATAATTATATTTACTATAAATGAGACGCTATGTTTTAAATTTATACACTTTACTATCTTATGTGCACTTGTAGCTCATGCTTTCTTCCACTTAGTATTATTTTCCAACACAGATTGCAACCAAATGCTTTCATTCTAACTGATATACAACATTCCATTTTACTAAAATTTTCTCTTTCTATTACTAATAGACATTTTGATTTTCCTCATTTTTCATTCTTATAAATATTGTTACAATGAATATCTTTCAGTCTCAGAGTTTTGTTTCAAAGAGTTATACCTAGTGGTAGAAGCAGAATGACCTTATTAGTAGAAAATGTATGATTTAAAGGTTAAAAACTGGTGAGTTAGAAAGGCAAAGTCAAAGTTCAACAAAATAAACACCAGGAAACACATACTTGAAAGGGGTCGGGGGAAGTCAAGGGGAGCAGAGGAGAGTAGAAACAGGGGAAAGTGCAGTGAAAATGCAATGTATGCCTTACACAATTAAGAAAACTGAGAAGGATTGGGTGAGGAGGGATGGGCTAGGACGTGGAAAGGGGTGACTGATAAGGTGCAATGTACTCATAAATTTCTTTGTTAAATGCAGCTCCTTTGTGCAACTATCTAAAGATAATCATTAACTGTGAGTGATTTTCTGCTACAGACTACTTACTATTTTACACTGTAATAGTTGCTGCTCTCATGTATCCTTTATGATAATTAATATTGCCAGAACTTTTGTGTACTTGTCATGAATGGATATAAACTTGTACCTCACTATGGTTTTAATTTAAATTTGTCCATTTCCTGTGTTAAGAATTTTTACTGATCATACAAAATTCATCTTCAGATAATTGCCTTTGCCATTTATTTAGTTTATTTTGTCTTTATAACAAGATTTTTATTTTATAGTACTAATCTATTACCTACATGCATTACAAACATGTATTTGAATCTGTAGTTTTTAAAACATTGTATGCTGAAAATAAGTTTTGATTTTGATGTGATTTTTACACAGCTTTTGCTTACCAATGTATCTATCTTATTTAAAAAAATCTTCTCTGTAAGATGATTAGATAAATTCTTTCCTTCAGCTTGTTAAATGAAATAATTATTTTGGGTTAAAGATGTTTCTGGTGACTGAACTACCCTTGGAATAGTGAGGATAAATCCTTAGTCATTTATTTTAAAATATTTAAATAAATTTATTATCTACTATTTATTTTGTTATTTTTATTGTAATTAATAGAGGGGTTACAGTTATATCTGCCAGATAGGTGCATTGCTGCACACACTGATACCCCTTCTCATGTTTTGGTCCCCATTTCCCTCCCCCCACCCCCTCCCCTCATCTTGTTTTCCCCCCTTCCCTTTCTTATTTCAAATAAACAAATAAACATATATACACTATACCAGATAACAAGGTAAGATACTGTAACAATATGAGACTAACCAAGGGACAACAAAAGAGATGAGAAATAACATAGGACATTAAGAACAACAATCACACATTATATAGCTCTTGTTTCCATATCCTGGAGGTCCTTTCATTTAGCCTCACCCTATATAGCCTTATGTATCTAGGTTTTGAGCTACTGTAATCCTCTGCTAGGAGAGTCCAAGGTTTGTATTAATTATTACAAATGAAGGAAACAATTTAAATAAATTTAATATTTACTTTTTAATATTTTAAATAAAATTTTGAATCAATGTGGTAATTTTTTTTTAGGATTTGTGTATCTGTTTTTGCACTGCATATTAGCCCATTGTCTCTTTTGGTCAAGTTTTACATCCAAGATATATAACTACAAAACTGAGTAGATTACTTCTTGGTATTCACTAAGATTTGTTATCAAGTCTATTATCCATATATATTTAGTTATAATTGGTAAATTTTCCAGAAATTTCTAGATTTTACTGAAACCTTAAAATACTTGAATAAAATCATTCATTTATCATCAGATGGCTTTTATGGCTATTATATCTTCTGAGTTCTTAGTTACAGCCTGACTTTTTTCTTTATGGTATTTATTTGTACTTTTTTCTTGACTATCCTTATTAGGAGTATATTTATAGTATGAACCTTATAAAATATAGATTAATAGCTATTGTGATTTTCTTTTAATCCTTGAGTTATTTTGAAATGTACTCTTTTTAGTTCCTAAAATTATGGAAATGGTTCTGGAAAGACAGAAATACAATTGTATCTTTTTTATTGCAACCTATCTGCCTATCAGAAAAATTGTGTTTGGGAATAAGAACAAGAAAATTGTTACTCCTGTCTTTCCTTCATGATGGGTTTAAGTCTTAGAATTAAGGAAGAAATACATGTAGGTGAGGCTCAGAATGGCACAGAAAGTGATACCAAAAGGACCTGTTGGCATTGGAAGAAGAATACCTCTGTCCCTATGATTTCAAGAACAGGGCTTACTAAAATTGTCAGTCAGTAGATACTTTATTTCCCATTTTCCAGAGTGCCATCCTTTTTTGTTTGTTTGTTTTGCAAGTCCTGGCTTTGAACTCAGGGCCTGAGCATTGTCCTTGGGCTATCTCAAGGCTAGAACTCTACCACTAGAGCCACAGCACCACTTATGACTGTTTCCAAGGAACCAACCCGAGTTTTTGTGGATGCTAGGCAAGCACTATACTAGTATGCCAAATTCCTGGCCCCAAGGCTGGCATTCTTTTTTTTTTGGAAAGATTTTATTAACATCATATTTCAAATGTCATGTTTAACAAAAAAGTATTCAAGAATGGATCTCTATATGCAATCATTGGTAAATAAATTCTAAATCATAATTAAAATTAAGATGAGGGTTTGTATGTCATAGATACATATCAATCTATATAATATAACATTATGTCCATAAAGTATATATCCCATCATAGATTTTTATGTCTATGTAGCTATGTTTACATATCCAAGACCATGTCTATAACTTTGGGTACCCGAATATTGAACCATTGCTCTTGTACTGTTTGGATCTAATATCCACATATTAAGAATACCACACACCTTTTGTTCCTTTGATCTTGACTTATCTCATTCAATGATTTGCTCTAGTTTAATCTCCTTCACAGCGAATGCCATTATTTTATCTTGTCTGTTCACTATGCAGAATTCCATTGTATATGTATATATATATATATATATATATCACATTTTTTTATCCATTCATCTGCAGTAGGGCATCTGGACTGTTTCCATTGCTTGGCTATTGTGAATAGTGCAGAGATGAACATGGCTGAGCAGGTGTCCCTATCATATCCTGGGTTATGATGCCCAGGGTAGATGCCCAGGAGTGGTATGGCAGGATTGTAGGAAAGGACTATTTTTAGTTTTTTAAGAAACATCCAAACTGCCTTCCAGAGTGGTTGTACTAGTTTACATTCCCTCCAGAAGTGCAGTAGGGTTCCTCTTTCTTCACAATCCCACCAGCATTTGCCATTGTCAGAATATTGACCATTCTAATTGGGGTTAGGTGGTATCTTCGGGTTTTTTGCATTTCCTTTATGTTCATGGATGATGAGCATTTTCTCATTTGTTTTTCTGCCATTTTAATGTCCTTTTTTTCATTTTAATGCCTTCTTTTGATAAATCTCTCTTTAGTTCCCTTGCCCATTTAGTGATTGGTTTGTTGGGTTTGGGGGGAGGGGATTAGTCTCTTGAGTTCCCTGTAGATATTGGATATTAAGCATTTGTCTGATGTATTATTAGTAAATATATTTTCCCAGTTGGTTGGCTGTCTTTCTACTTTAGTAGCTATGAAAGGCTAGCATTCTTTAAGGCACTGAAGCAATTAAATTTGAGCCATAAGAAGTAGATGGCAAAAAGTTTACTACTAACAAAACAAAAAGCACCTAAGAATAACTAGAGAAAAAAACAATTGGAATGAATCTCAAGTGAACTAGAGCAGCTGGTAAAAACAGATAAGAATTTTAAAACAAATAATAACACAAGGCATTAAATATATAGAAGCATAGTACATAAAGACAACTGTAGGACACAGGGAAATGTATAAAAATTTCAGATAATTGGAAGGTAAGGATGATTTATTATTGAAAACCAAATTAATGCCATAGACTAGGAAATGAAAAAATTATCTCAAAATACAGAGAGAGCTCCAACAGACCTATTATTTAAAGAATAGAAACTCCAGGAAAAAAGTAACATGAGAAATAGTAATTATTAAAATGTACAATTAAAAATCCCATCAGTGAATAAGATCCTTAGTTGCGTGTCAAAACCTCAGGCAGGATTAATTTTAAAAGATTAATGAATACATGGTAATATTCTAGTAATAACCTCTGACTGCCTTACAAGCTTCAAGATGTAAATAAAACATTATTTATAGGGGACAAAGTTGGTTGCACTATACTTTTCATGTGTAGCACAGATAATGGAAGACATTGCATTATCATTTGGAAAACATATTTGTAAAAGAATACTATACAAAACAGGGACCGCTAGATAGGTAAGATGTAAAGAATAAGAACAATGATACTAAAACTATACCTGTAGTTGTAACCATCTATCATATAAGATAATGGCTATGGTTAAAAATAAGGATTTTGCATAAAGAATCAAAATGGATGAGTTATGCACAATGCATATTCTATCATAATTTTGAAATTTATGTCAATAAACATAAGAAAGAAGGAAGAGAGCATTCATTTATTTCTGAGAAAGAATTGAAAACAAAAAAATTAAAATTATAGAAGTCCAATTTATAGAATGTTAGAAGCCACAAGTTGTGGCCTTCAAATCTCATCTTCTTTTATTGTATAATAGTTTAATTCCTAATTTTTATAGAACTCTTGCGTTAGCATTATCATTATGGAGTGTACTATGGAAGTTCCTCAAATTTCTTTTTCTTTTTTGTTGGTCATGGGGCTTGAACTCTGGGCCTGGGTACTATTCCTGAGCTCTTCAACACAAGGCTAGTGCTCTACCACTTTGAGCAACAGCACCACTTTTGGTTTTTAGTTGTTAATTGGAGATAAGAGTCTCCGTGGCCCATCCTCAATTCTCAGCCTCCTGAGTAGCTAGGAATATAGGTGTGAGCCACTGTACCAGGCTAAAATCAGATACTTGTGAACTTATTTTTTTAATTAATTTTTTTGCCAGTCCTGGGGCTTCAACTCAGGGCCTGGGCACTGTCCTTGGGGTTCTCAATGCTAGAGCTTTAAAACTTGAGCCATAGCACCACTTCCTGCTTTTTTCTGTGTATGTGGTATGGAGGAATCGAACCCAGGTCTTCATACATGCTAGGCAAGCAGTAGGCATACCACTAGGCCACACTGCCAATCCCTTCCTCAAAAAATTTAAAACAAAGGAAGCAAGATGGTGCTGAAACAATAGGGACCCAGCATAGCTCTCTCCCACAAAAAGAGAGAATCAGGGAATCCCATAAGCCAACTATCTTAAGAAACCCACAACTACAAATTCAAGAAGCAATGGAGAAGTATACAAAGCAGAAAAGAAATCCAGATAAAGCTTATATCCAACGTTCTCAAAGAATCCGAAATGCAAGGACTACTCCCCACCCTTAGGAAGCCCAGAACTCCAGGAAGCAGTGGAATCCAGGCAGAAACCCCACACAGATGGGGCACGGGCAGCACAGACAGCACAGACAGCAGAGGAGACCAGAGGGGAAGTGAAGGACCCCCCCCCCCAACACTGCGGAGCAGCTCAGAGGCAAACCTCAATGAGTAAGTAGTTCAGTGGGTTCCCCCAAACCCATCGGGAAAGCAGAGCTGGTGGCAAGCTATACAGAACTTAACCCAGACCCGTCCCACCCTGCCCAAGAAAGACTGGCAAGGGCAGGGGGGCAAGGAATTCAGAATCCTGGCCCTTTCCCCAAAGCCCCCTCCCCCAGGCCATTGACTGCAGACTGACAGGTGGGTGGGTGGGCTGGCAGACGGGCACTACGACCTGAGAGGCTAAAAATTGTAACCACCATTTTGTAGTCACTAACTAACTGCTAATTCTGATGCTGTAACCCAGCCTAATTGCTGAGGCCCTGTGTTGTGCTGTGACCCTTCACTTACTTTCTGCACTAATATCAGGAAATGCCTAGTGCGAAGCAACTCCAGGAACCACAGATGGCGACTAATACGTCAATATCTATAATACCAGAACAGCCCCTCCTGGAGTCTGGTAATCACTATGTAGACCAGAAACTCTGAAGTTTAGCCCGCACTGCCTTGAGTCACACGAGTGGTGTCACCCAACCATTTCAAAGTACATCAACTCTCGAACCTCACCAATAATTTGTTTCTGATCCTTTTCTGCTTGGTAGCATGGAAATCACACTATAGAATTGTTTTATGAATTTCCCGTGTTGTATGATGATTTGTTACAAGGTACTATGATGTGTGCTTAGCCCCTGTTTCCCCCCAAAAAACGTATAAAAGATGCTGTACCACTGAGCTCAGGGCCTCTCAGTGTCACCAGTTGCGGTGTGTACGTGGGAGACCCAAGCTGGAGCTTGCGATCAAGACTCCCTTGCTTTTACATTGGTGACGGTCTCTGTCATTTGGGACAAGGCTTCCAGAACTCAAGCTTAACGAGACCCAGCACCCCAACAAAAGGTGTAGAGGTGTCCCTGATCCCACCTGCCCATCAGCCTCCTCTCCCAGGCCACTGAAACTAGAGACTGAGGGGTGGTAAGACCCTGTCTTCCAACAGCGGGTGTGTGTGTGTGTGAGTCTGCATGCCAGCATCTGACTGAACCAAAAATAAGTGGGGCACACTCCTGCTCCTAGCCTCTGGCAAGCCAGAACCAGAGAGGCCCCCAGGGAGTCACAGAAAGACTCTCAGCCAAAGCAGCCCAGTACTTCCCTGAAACACAGCAAGGAACTGAAGGGCAGACCATCAGGGGCCAACTTCACCTTCTGAGAGCCAGAAAGGCATGGCTCCACCCTCAGAGCCCACATCCTCGGCTGGGCCATGACCCTGGGAATAGGGCCACAAGCTGGCTGGCTCCCGGAAGCTCCCAAACAGCATGCCCTCAGCAGGGACCTGCCCCTGGGAATAGAGCAGGCAAACTAGCCACCATGCCCCAAGACCGAAGCCCCGAAAATGAGGGCCCACAGCGGGTCCACTGGTTGTGCTATCTGAGAGCTAGCTGTGCAGTGGCACATAGCATTTGGGAACAGGCTGACACACCTGTAAAACTACAATCTCCAACCCAGTCAGCACCAGAACTAATTTTGCTGAGAACCACATACAAACAGATTCCCAGAACTACCAGCCCCAAACCAAGTAAAGACCGCCACCTATCGACCACAGAGCAAACCTACCTACAGTCTCCAATGCGTCAGAAATCACAATGACAAATCATGAAATACATAAATAATCAAAGTCCCACACAAAGCCCAAAAGGAAACAAGAGTGAAGGGACGAGAGAGATGTCACCATCTCAAGAAATGACACCTGAAGTGACACGAAACATGACTATTCAAGGAGATGATTGTGGACATGACTACAGAGATTAAAGCAGAATTCCAAAAACAATTCCAGCAACAAAGGCAGGAAATCACCAAGCACCAAGGAGCTCCTCAAATTCAAAAGAGAAATAGAAAAAATTATATATCCCTAGAAGAAAAGATTAATACCCTCACAGAAGACATGATCAGCTCAGTGTCCACAATGTAAATAAAAATGGATGCAATAAGCTACAGATTGAGTGGGATGGAGAATAGGGCATCAGGAACGAAAGTTAAAACACAAGAGCTGGAACACAGAAGCATCAGTCTGGAGAAATCAGTCAGAATTCACCAGAGAACTCTAGGACCAGGCAGACAGAGCCAAGAAATCTAATCTTTGTATAATAGGAATCGAAGAAGGGGAGGAGTTTCTTAAAAAGGGAATGCAACCCTTATTCACCAAAATCATAGCAGAGAATTTCCCCAACCTCAAAAGGGAAAATACTCACTTTATTAAAGGCTTCAGATATCCAAGCAGGCAAGATCCTACAAGGAACTCATCTAGACACATCATAGTAAAAACATTAGACAACAATACTAAGGAGCTGATCTTAAATGCAGCAAAAACAAAGAAAGAGCTATACTACATTGAAAAAAATTAGAATAACTGCAGACCTCTCCATGCAATGCTTAAATGAAAGAAAAACTAAGAAAAATATCATTCATGCCCTGAAGACCAACAACTGCCAACCAAGACTGATATATCCAGTGAAACTAGCATTTACATTTGAGGGAGAAACAAGAATATTTCATAACAAAGAGAATCTATATGAATACATGCACATTAAGCCAACAATACAAAAAATATTAAATAATCAAGAACAAATTCCAGAACAGCAAGAACTCCCATCAAGGAGCTTTCAACTATAAATCATTAAACACAAAAGGGGAAAAAAGAGAGATAAAGAAACTCAGAAGTAAAAATAAATAATAACACAGGACACTAACCACTTCTCCATAATTTCTCTAAATGTGAATGGGTTGAACAATCTAATCAAAATACACAGAAGATCAAACTGGATTCAGAAAGAAGACCCATCCATATGTTGCCTCCAAGAGACCCACCTCATTGCCAAAGACAGAAACAAACTCAAAGGGAAAGAAGGGAAAAAAATTTAATACTCCAATGCACAATGCAAAAATGCAGAGTAGGAAAATAAAGTACCTAGGAATTAACTTAACTAAGAATGTAAAGGACCTTTTTGATGAAAACTTTAAAACCCTGAAAAAGGAAATTATAGCAGAACTGAGGAAATGGGAAAATCTCCCATGCTCCTGGATTGGAAGAATTAATATTGTGAAAATGGCAATCTTGCCAAGGGCTATCTACAAATTCAACGCAATACCCATCAAAATCCAAAGGTCATTCTTCAAGGAAATAGAAGGGGGCCAGGAGTTTGGCCCTAGTGGAGTTTGGCCTAGTGGTGGAGTACTTGTCTAGCATGCATGAAGACCCAGGTTCAATTCCTTGGTACCACATACATAGAAAAAAGCCAGAAGTGGTGCTGTGGCTCAAGTGGTAGAGCTCTAGATTTGAGAAAGTCCAAAGACAGTGCTGCTCAGGCCCTAAGCTCAAGCTCAGGACTGGCAAAAAAAAAAAAAAAGAAAGAGAGAAAGAAAGAAAGAAAGAAAGAAAGAAAGAAAGAAAGAAAGAAAGAAAGAAAGAAAGAAAGATAGAAGAGGCAATCCAAATTTTCATATGGAATGATAAAAGACCCCTGGGATTGGTGGAGGATGGCGGCAGTTCAGTGTGAGTCTTTCTGAGCTCTCGCCAAGATACCAGTTCTGGCATCGTAGCAGAAAGTTCATAACCAAAGATCAATCCTAAGTAAGCTTTAGTACCACAGAGATCTCAGTCACAGAGGAGAAAGGCAGAAAACCGGTGCAAGAAGACAGCGTGGAGCGGCACCAGCCACTTGGTGCGGCCGGGGACATGAGTAGACAGTGCTTCTCAGCAGCGCACACCTGCTGGCTCCATACAGAGCCACACAGAGTGTGCATGAGCCCAGAGCCGTCACCCGGCCCTGCGAGGACCTGCCAGCTTCACAGAACCGGAGAATCCAGCAATTTGTGAGTACCTCCGAGGAGAAGTTTCCACTTCTGCTCCCGAAATGGCATCAGGAAGAATCCCCTCCCCCATCAGCTGAGAGCAACGCCATCTTGACTGCTGGCAAAGACCTGGCTAAACCAACTGGAACCTGAGAGGTGGTGCTGGCAGCTCCATCATTCAAAAAGGCAAAGGATTTCCCAGAGGCAGCTTAGCCAGAAGTCCACCTCCAGCGCTAGCGGAAGTCCATCCCCTGCGCCCAGCCATAGTCCTGGTAAACAAAGCCGCTCATGATTCTTCCAGTTTCTTTTTTTTTCTGCCCAATCAAGCAAACTGATCCGAAAAACAGCAAAGCCAAATCACAAAAGAAAAAGACTTTGTGAAGTGTTTGGATCCCAAATTTAGTGGAGACACAAGATTCCTATCTTGTCCCCCCCAACAAAAACAAACTGAAGAATACCCCCCTTTTTTGCTTTTTTTCTACCCTTTTTCATTTGTATTTTTATGTGTTCTTATTTTCTTTGTCATTTTACCTACACCTTTTTAAAATGTTATGATTCTTTCCTTTTTTTTTCTTTCCCCCCATTCCTTCTTGTCATTGAGAAAAACACTTTTTGAAGTGCTTGGATCCCAAATTTAGTGGAGATACAAGTTTCCTATCCTGTCCCCCCAAAATAAACAAACTGAAGAATACCACCCTCTTTTTTTCTTTGCTACCTTTTTTCATTTTTATGTGTTCTTACCTTTTGCCATTTTACCACCACCTTTCTTTTTTCTATGTTATGATTCTTTAGTTCCCCCCCCCCCACTTTCCTTCTGTCTTTGTGGTCATTCCTAGAAACATAGAGATAGCCCTGGGTATAGAATAGATACAAATGATATTTCTATTGATAGAGTCATCTGCTTTTTAATCTCTGGGTCCTTAGCCCTAGTATTTATTATCTAAGAACTCACAATTGTGTGGGATCTCCCCCAACCTTTTTTCTTGTATTTTTTCATTGTTACTTCTTTAAAATTTTTATCATTGAACTCTCCTATATATACCTTCCTCTTTTCTTTATATATTCTTCTTATTACTCTTTTTATTTTTATAAGTTTTATCTTATTTTTTCTAAATTTTGTATTCAACTATTTTACCTTTTTACCACCTTAGGTCAGGTATCCTTACGCTATCCTTTTTCTAAATTACTATATCAATCTTATATTCCTACATTACTCTTTTCTTACCTCCCCTCTTATCTTTCATAATATTTTTCTATCTCTGGTCCTCTGTTCATCCTTCAGCTTTTAAAATGCATGGATCTACAATTGATGGTTGTTGAGCAATACTATATATCTAGGTGTTTAATTATACTGTAGGTCCAGAGGGACTTAAATAGAGATTGGACTGAGGGTTTTTATTTTATTTTTGTTTTTTGGTGATAATACAGTGACCGGTGGTGGTATTAGATTTGTCTATAAGTGCATAAAAGAGAGAGAGATAATACCAATCTAAAATTGTGAACATCTATTCTCTGACCAGCTAAAGAGCTCTAAGTTGGTTATATCTTAAAAATTGTAATTTTGTGCAGTATTAATCTTGCTCCTGTTTTCAAATTGGTAGAACAAGGAACTGTAGAAAAATGGCAAATCAAGGAATAGCATCTCCCACCCAATATAAACAGTCAATGGAGCAGTCAATGGCAAAACTAGAGGACAGTCCTCTAAATGCTATACAAATGCAATTGATAAACATGATTAATGAAAAGTTTGAAAGCATACAGAAAGAGATACATGAGGAAGCCATACCTAAACGAGATGAAACTATAAAGGAGGTGATACATGAACATGAGGAAGCCATAAAGGAGGTCATAATAAAGGATTTACAAAGAAAAATGGACAAATTCATAGAATCCACAAACAAAAAGCTGACTGAACTCCAACAAATGTCCAATGAGAGGAAAGCTGCTGAGCTAACCACTCAAATGGAAATCAAGGAGTTAAAGAAGTCCATACCTGATCTAAAACAACAGATGCAAGGCATCAAAAATGATCAATTAGAAGGAGGGAGATGAAGAATAAAGTAGAAAGTATTGATAGCAGGTTAGACAATGCAGAAGAAAGAATCTCCGGGGTTGAAGATAACCTAGTTGTTATACAGAAAGAACAGAAAATAAGTCAAACCAAATCTAGGAAATATGAGAGAATGCTTCAGGAGGTCCAAGATACAATTAAGAAACCTAATTTAAGGCTAATTGATATTGAAGAAGGCCTGGAGAAAGAGGTCATTGGTATTGGAAATATACTTCAAGGAATCATCTCAGAGAAGAAGGGCAGGCCCATCCAGATACAAGAAGCTTTTAGAACCCCAAACAGACCTGACTAGAACAGGACATCACACCACCACTTTATAATCTGTACAGGATCAATACAGACCAAGGAAAGGATCCTAAAAGCAGCCAGGGCGAAGAGAATAATCATCGACAAAGGAAAACCAATCAGAATAACCACAGATTTCTTAGCAGAGACCATGCAAGCAACAAGAGATTGGAAGGATATATGTCACACCCTTAAGACAAATAACTGCCAACCAAGAATACTGTACCCAGCTAAGCTCTCATTCATAACTAAGGGAACAATAAATACCTTCCATTCCAAGGAAAAGTTGCAACATTATGTAGCAACAAAACCAGAAGTACTGAAAATTCTCAAAGATGTTCTATACATTGAAACCCAACACAAATGTGATACTGACAAAGAAATGGCAACTAAAAATCATACCAGCTAAGTACCGCAAGAACTGTCAAGCCACAGGACCTGATGAAAGCTTTTTAAATGTCAGGAACTAGTAAATATTTTTCAATCCTAACTCTCAACATTAATGGACTTAATTTTCCAATTAAAAAACATAGAATGTCTAGTTGGATCAAAAAGCAAGATCCATTGTTCTGCTGTCTTCAAGAGACACATCTACCCCCCACACACACAGAAAACAATTTTTTGAAAGTGAGAGGTTGTAATAAAGTTTATCAAGGTAATTGCCCCCATAAACAGGCTGGAGTAATCATCCTCATATCAAATAAAATAGACTTCAAAATAAAATTGGTGAGAAAAAACGAAAAAGGTTATGACATACTAATGAAGGGATCACTTCTCCAGGAGGATATAACCATCCTAAATATCTACACACCTAACCCCGGAGCAACAAACTTCATCAAGCAAACTTTCACTAAAATCACATATAGATAGAAACACAGTATTGTTGGTGACTTTAACACACCACTATCACCTATGGACACATCAACCAGGCAAAAATTCAACAGAGAAACCTCAGAATTGAACAACTGTATAGACCAACTAGATCTAACAGATATCTGCAGATTATTTCACCCAGAAACATCACAATATACGTTTTTTCAGCAGCACACAGAACATTTTCCAAAATAGACCATATTTTAGGGCATAACGCAAACCTGTGCAGATTCAGAAACACTGAAATTATTCCCTGCATTCTCTCAGAACACCATTCTCCACCAACGAAAACCCTGTAACTCATGGAGATTGAATACCACATTGTTGAATCACCAATTGGTCATCGAGGAGATCAGAACAGAAATTCAACAGTTTATGAAATTTAACAAAAAGGAGCACACAAAATATGAGCTCCTTTGGGACACAGCAAAGGCAGTACTCAGAGAAAAATTTATATCTCTGAGTGCTTACATTAATAAATTGGAAAAAATCACAAACCAATAATTTAATGACGTACCTTCAGCTCTTCGAAAAAGAGCAACAAACCAACCCTAATTCCAGAAGAAGGAAGCAAATTATTAAAATCAAAGCAGAATTAAATGAATTGGAGTCCAAAAAAATTATAGCAATAATCAACAAAGCAAGGAGTGGGTTCTTTGAAAAACTTAACAAAATAGACAGAACCTTAGCAAATCTTACCAAAAAAAGAAGGGAGCACACCCAAATAAACATAATCACAGATGAGAATGGTAATATCATGACAGAAATTACCAAGATCCAGAGCATCATGAGGGAATACTTTTCAAAGCTTTATGCCAACAAATTTGAGAATCTAGAAGAAATGGATGAATTTCTAGCCAATATTAACATACCCACACTGAGCCAAGAAGACCTAATCGAACTAAACAGACCTATTTCAAGCACTGAAATAGAAATGGCAATAACAGACCTTCCATCCAAGAAAAGCCCAGGGCCAGATGGATTCACAGCTGAATTCTATAAGGTGTTCAAGGCAGAGCTCACACCAATGCACCTCAAGCTCTTCAATGAAATTGCAAACAAAGGATCTTTGCCAAACTCATTCTACGAAGCCACAATAACCCTCATCACCAAACTAGACAAAGATTCATCAAAGAAAGAGAACTATATACTCATTTCTTTGATTAATATTGATGTAAAACTTCTCAGCAAAATACTGGCCAACCATCTTCAGCAACTCATCAAAAAAATTATACACTATGATCAAACAGGACTCATTCAAGTGATGCAAAGCTGGTTCAACATATGCAAATCAATTAATATAATTCAACACATCAACAGGAACAAGGACAAGAATCAAATGATTGTCTCAGTAGATGCAGAAAAGGCATTTGACAAGATCCAACACCCCTTTATGCTAAAAGCTCTGGAGAAACTAGGAATCCACAGAACATTCCTCAGTAAAATAAAGGATGTGTATGACAAACCCAAACTAGCATTATATTTAATGGCAAAAAGCTAAAGCCATTTCTTATAAATCAGGAATGAGACAAGGATGCCCACTTTCTCCACTCCTCTTTAACAAAGTATTAGAATTCCTCGCCAGAACAGTAAGGCAAGAAGCAAGCATAAAGGGGATCCAAATAGGGAAACCTGAAGTGAAACATTCCCTCTTTGGCAGATGACATGATTCTGTATTTTAAGAACTATAAACTCCACTCCCAAGCTCCTTGAGCTGATTCAAAACTTTGGCAAGGTAGCAGGGTATAAAATTAACCCTCAAAAATCAATCACCTTCCAATATACCAACAATGAGAGCAACGAGGCAACAATCAGGAAAACAACTCCTTTTGCAATAGCCTCAAAGAAAATAAAGTACCTAGGAATTAGCTTAAATAAGAATGTAAAGGACCTTTTTGATGAAAACTTTAAAACCCTGAAAAAAGAAATTAAAGCAGAACTGAGGAAATGGAAAAACCTCCCATGCTCCTGGATTAGAAGAATCAACATTGTGAAAATGGCAACCGTATCAAGGGCTATCTACAAATTCAAAGCAATACCCATCAATATGCCAATGTCATTCTTTAAAGAAATGGAAGGGGCAACCGAAAATTTCATATGGAATAATAAAAGATCCTGGATAGCAAAAACACTTCTTAGCACAAAGAACAGCGCAGGAGGAATTTCAATACCAAACTTTAGACTCTATTACAGAGCTGTAATTATCAAAACAGCTTGGTACTGGCACAAGAACAGGCCAGAAGACCAATGGAATAGAACTGAGGACCCAGATATTAATCCACAGACCTATGGCCACCTAATCTTTGACAAGGGAGAGAAAAAAATTGAATGGAAGAAAGACATCCTCTTCAACAAGTGGTGCTGGCACAACTGGTTAAGCACCTGCAGAAAACTAAAGTTGGATCCTTCTTTGTCACCCTGCACTAGAATTAACTCCAAAGGATCAAAGACCTCGAGGTAAATGCCGACACACTGAAAATTTTACAAGGAATAGGAGACACACTAGGCCTCCTTGGCACAAGTCAAAACTTTCTTAATAAGGACCAAGAATCACAGCAAATCAGAGAAAGGCTGGATAAGTGGGACTGCAATAAACTGAAGAGCTTTTATATGGCAAAGGACATAGCTAGTAAATTAATTAGGAAGCCTACAGAGTGGGAGAAGATCTTCACCAACCAGACAACAGACAAAGGCCTCACATCTAAAATATATCAACAACTCAAAAAATTGAATCACTCCAAAACTGATCCCCAAAGAAACAACCATCCCATTAAGAGATGGGCCAAAGACTTAAAGAGAGTCTTCTCTGAAGAAGAAATAATATTGGACTATGGACACATGAAGAAATGCTCCACATCTCTGGCCATAAAAGAAATGCAAATCAAAACAACTCTAAGATTCCACCTCACTTCAGTTAGAATGGCCAGGATCAAGAAAACTAATAACAACAGATGCTGGAGGGGACGTGGCCAGGAGGGATCACTACTACACTGTTGGTGGGAGTGCAAACTCGTTCAACCACTATGGAAAGCAATATGGCAGTTCCTCAAAAGACTAAACATAGAGCTCCCCAGCAATTCTACTACTTGGCATTTACCCAATCATCCAGAATCAAGGACATACTAAATCCACCAGCACAACAATGTTCATTGTTAAACTTAGGCTCAATGGTTGCCCTCATTTGTCATAATCAGTAGAAACCTTGGGCTCTCCTAGCAATAGATACAAAAGGCCATATAGTATGACCCTAGATGAAAGGATCTCTAGGATATAGAAACAAAAGCCATATAATGAATGATTGTTGTCCTTAATGTACTATGTTATTTCTCATCTCTTTTGTTGTCCCTTGGTTGTCTCATGTTGATACAGTGTCTCAATTTGTTACCTGATATATCAGATATATTTGTACTTGGTTATTTGAAATTGGATAAGGAAGGGGGGAAAACAAGATGAGGGGTGAGGGAGGGGGGAGGGAAAGGGGGACTAAGACAGGTGGAAGGGAATCAATGTATGTGAATTAATGCACTTTCTATCTGGCAAATATCATGTAACCCTTCTATTAAATACCTAAAATATATATGGGAAAAAAAGAAAACTAATAACAACAGATGCTAGAGGGGATGTGGCCAGGAAGGATCACTACTACACTGTTGGTGGGAGTGCAAACTCATTTGACCACTATGGAAGGCAGTATGGCAGTTCCTCAAAAGACTAAACATAGAGCTCCCCTATGACCCAGCAATTCTCCACTACTTGGCATTTACCCAATTGTCCATAAAAAAGGACATACTAAATCCACAAGCACAACGATGTTCATTGCAGCAATATTTACCATAGCAAAGATATGGAACCAACCCAGATGTCCCTCAGTTGATGAGTGGATCAACAAGATGAGGTATTTACACACAATGGAATTCTATGCTGCTGTCAGAAAGAATGACATCGCCCCATTTGTAAGGAAATGGAAAGACTTAGAAAATATATTAAGTGAAGTAAGCCAGACTCAAAGGAACATGGGCTCAATGGTTTCCCTCATTTGTCATAATCAGTAGAAACCTTGGGCTCTCCTAGCAGAGATTTGCAACAGAGCAAAACCTAGATACATAAGGCCATACAGTATGACACTAAATGATAGGACCTCTTGGTTATAGAAACAAAAGCCATATAGTGAGTGATTGTTGTCCTTAATGTACTATGTTATCTCTCATCTCTTTTGCTATCCCTTGGTTATCTTATATTGTTACAATATATCACTTTGTTATCTGATATATTGGATATATTTGTATTTGGTTATTTGAAATTGGATAAAGAAGGGAGTAAAACAAGATGAGGGGTGGGAGTGGGGGGAGGGAAATGAGGACCAAGACATGAGAAAGGGTATCAATGTATGTGAATTAATGCACCATCTATCTGGCGAATATAATGTAATGCTTCTATTAATTACAATAAAAATTTATGAAAAAAATTTTTAAAAAGAAAAGAAAATCAGTGGATCATGTTTCTGACCTCTTCCAAGGTCCATATATGTTTTCTTTGAAAAATCTGATTTTTTTTAATCCAGTAAGTTGCTAAAAGAAATTGATCAGACACATATTTGACTTTTGCTCAGTTCTGGGGCTTGAACTCTGGGCATGGGCATTGTCCTTGAGGTTTTGTGTTCAAGACTAGTACTCTACTTGAGCAACAGCATCACTTCTGGCTTTTTCTGTGTATGTGGTACTGAGGAACCAAACCCAGGGCTCTGTGAATATTAAGCAAGCACTCTACCACTAGGCCACACTCACAGCCCTTCTCTCACTTTCTTGACAGTAAAATTATAAATTTTAGCCTCTTGAATTATCTAAATGGCTTGAGACTATCCTAATCAGCAGCAGCTGGTTTCTTTTTGTTTGAAAGTGCAATACACAATTTATTTCTTTTCTCTTCTGTTCCACCATGAGCAACAATAAAAGAACAAGATGATAACTTCAACATTTTATTCAGAAATTTATTTAGCTACATCTCCAAGTTAATCAGATACTAGTTCTGCTTTCCACATAGGTATAGAACACAATCCTGCTAGACTGCTTACTTATTATTCTACAAAAAGAATATCTCTAATTATCTACTTTTTATGTTTCACACTTCTAAATACTTACCAAAAACTCTTTGAACACTTATATTTCTTCCCACCTTGTATGGTGATCACTAAATACTAATCAGTAAACACCTTTAATGTCTATGTTTCTTCTGACATTCTGTTTATGGTAATTTATATATTCTCTAAAACAATACCGTATATGCCTACATTTCCACTTGTTTCTGCAGCAGCAGCAGAATAACAACCATATTTATGTTCAATGCAACCTATGTTTTTTAATATTATGCTCCTCACAATTCTTCCAGTATTTATCAAGTGCACAATCCTAATGCCATTCCTATATTTATTTTTTAAAACAGCTCCTCATTTTCAGGCATGAAAAGCTATTGCTTGGTGCTAGTGGCTCATGCCTATAATCCTAGTAATTTAAAAGGCTGAGATCTGAGGATCACAATTCCAACCTAGCCCAGTAGAAAAGTCCATGAGACTCTTATCTCCAGTAAACTATGCAGAAAAGGCCAAAAGTGGAACTGTGGCTTACATGCCATAGTGCTAGCCTTGAGCACAAAGGGGTTCAGGAATAGCACTCAGGTCAGGAGTTCAAACCCCAAGACCAAAAAAAACAAAACAAAAAAAAACAAAAACAAAAACCTGTTTTGTCTAGGATTACTGAACATTACCACAAACTTAATATATTAATACCACAGCAATTATTCTGTAAATGTCTCTCATAGTTAAAAACTCACAATAATGGGCTAATGTCAATGTGTTGGCAGGGCTAATTGTTTTGGCTAATTGCTTTCCTGTTTTTCCAGTTTCTAGTGTTGCCTTCACTTCTTAGTTCACATAGGTATTACTTAACTTCTGCTTTTATCATCACATCTTCTCTGACTCTGGCTTTCTGGACTTTCTTTCTCATGGATCATTGTGATTACATCCGTCTATATGCAGGGCACAGATATCCCTGTCTCAACATGTTTTAAGTTAATCACATCTGCAAAGATACTTTGTAAATGACAGGATGTGGACACATGTGGGAGGAGGATGAATTATTCTCTACCATGGCCATATTCATTTATAACTACATTCTTTTTAAAGAATTGGGAAAGGTGGGAAAGCCTCACACTTGTAATCCTACCTACTCAGGACAATAAAAATGATGATCAGAGTTTGAGGCCATTCCAGGAGAAAAAAGTCTAGCAAGACTTTACCTACAAAATAACCAGCAAAAAGCAGGTTTGGATGTATGGCTCACATCATAAAGCTCCAGCTGAGTTAGTGTGATGTTCTGAGTTCAAACTCTAGTCCCACCAATAACTATTTTAATAATTTTCGGCATTGCCCCCACTGAGCAAGGATTAGTCATTTCTACATATTAAACCATTGTCTTTTTAGAAGTTTTAAGAAGAAATTCCTCTATAGACTAAGATTATATACTGTATTATAAAATTCCCAGAACAGTTATTACTTTAATAGTACTTGTAGCATTATCATTACTATTCAGAATATCTCCAAAGTATTTGTTTTATTTTAATAGTTAAAGGATAATCTCAAATTCAAGACAAAACAAAAAGCTAAGGTAGATTACATGGCTAACTCAATGACAAACTCTAACACACAAGAGAAAAAAAAGCATAATTTTAAGAATCTCTAGTAACTAACGACATGGAAATATGATTTGAGAGCATAGGAAGCTACTGTTTTTATATAAAATAATGTTTAATCTCAGGTAGTTTTCATAGAGTTTTATTTAGGCTTCTCAAGTATTGAGGCAAATGCTAAGAAGGTAGTTTTCTTAATAGCTATAGGAATTACAGATAAATATCATTAGACTCATAAAGATAGGAATAGATTTGGCAGAATATTACACATCATGGCTATCACATCAAGAACAAGAAATTCCACTGTTGTTGGCTAAATAATTAGAAAATCTGAAAGTCTATATATGCTGCAAGTAATATGATTTCTGGTCTCCCTGGAGACAAGGCAATTTAACTGTGTTCTCATAAAATCCTCAGATAAATACTTTTAAATCCGATGATCAAAGCTATGTTCACTGAACAGTCAGGGTGCAGATATCCAAGTTAGTTTAAAAATGTCATAAGGAATTGAAGTTGACTCTGACATAAATAGAGCCAGGCACAATTGCCTCACACCTGTAACCCTAGCTACTTAGCCAAGGTTTGGAATCAAGGTTCAAAAGCAGTTAGGAGTTTGGCCTAGTGGTAGAGTGCTTGTCTAGCATGTAAGAAGACCCAGGTTCAATTCCTTGGTACCACCGACATAGAAAAAAGGTGGAAGTGGTGCTGAGGCTCAAGTGGACAGTGCTCAGGTCCTGAGCTCAAGCCCAGGACTCATAAAAAAAAATAATAATAAAATAAAAAGCAGCCTGGGTAGGAAGGTCTGTGAGACTCTTATCTCCAATAAACTACCAAAAAGGCCAGAAGTAGAACTCTTGCTCAAGAAAAAAGAAGTTCGGGGACAGTGCTTAGGCTCTGAATTCAAGCCCCAATACCAGCACAAAAATAAATAGAAATATAAAATTTAAAGTGATTCACATCTGTAATCCTAGCTACTCAGGAGGCTGAGATCTGAGGATCAAGGTTCAAAGCCATCCAGGACACAAAAGGACTTGAGACTCTTATCTCCAATGAACCTCTAGAAAATGGAAAGTGAGGCTTGGCTCAAGGTTAGGGTGGTAGTCTTGAGCTGAAGAACTCAGGGACACTGCCTAGTTAAAGCCCCATCTCCCCCCCCCAAAGACATTCAAAGTAAAAACAGCTTGATTTTTTCCTGCTAGCAAAAACAATAATTTTCCTAACCTTGGGCTCTCCTAGCAGAGATTTACAATATTATAAAACCTAGATACATAAGGCCATATTGTATGATGCTAAATGAAATGGCATCCAGGATATAGAAAGAAAAGTCATATAACAAGTGATTGTTGTCCTTAATGTAGTATGTTATTTCTCATCTCTTTTGCTGTCCCTTGGTTATCTCATTTTGTTACAGTATTTCACCTTGTTATCTGATATTTTGGATATATTCGTATTTAGTTATTTGAGATTGGATAGGAAAGGGGTGAAAACAAGATGAGGGGCAGGGACAGGGGGAGGAAAATAGGGACCACGACATGAGAAAGGATATCAATATAAGTGAAGTAATGTACCCTCTATCTGGTGAATATAATGTAACCCTTCTATTAATTACAATAACAAATATATGGAAAAAATAAAAAGTCATATTAAGTGAAGTAAGCCAGACTCAAAGGAACATAGGCTCAATGGTTTCCATCATTTTCATAATCAGTAGAAACCTTGAGCTCTCCTAGCAGAGGTTTACAATAGAACAAAACCTAGATATATAAGGCCATATAGTATGACGCTAAATGAAATGACATCCAGGATATAGAAACAAAAGTATAACTAGTGATTGTTGTCCTTAATGTACTATGTTATGTCTCATTTCTTTTGCTGTCCCTTGGTTATCTCACATTGTTACAGTATTTCACCTTGTTATCTGATATATTATATATATGCATATTTGGTTATTTGAAATCAGATAGGGAAGAGGGGGAAACAAGATGAGAGGTGGGGGTGGGGGGAACAAAATGGGGACCAAGACATGAGAAAGGATGCCAATGTATAGTGAAGTAATGCACCTTCTATCTGGTGAGTATAATGTAACCCTTCTATTAATTGCAATAACAAATGTCTGGGGAAAAAAAGCAGGAGTAGCAATCTTAATCTCTGACAAAATTAACTTCCCAGTAAAATCAGTACATAAAGATGGATTGTAAAGGGTACAATCCATACCCAGAATTACAGTCATGAACATTACTCTCCCAACACGGGAACACCCAAAATTCATCAAGCAAACTCTCTTAGAATTACAGAACAAGATAGACTCAAACACAGTCATAGTGGTAGACTTCAATACACCACTCTCAGCAAATGACAGGTCAACTCAACAAAAGATAAGCAAAGACACTATCAACTTAAATGACACCATAGCCCAGCTGGGCTTAACAGATATACACAAAGTCTTCCATCCAATGGTGAAGCTTTATACATTTTCTCAGCAGCACGTGGAACATACTCCAAAATAAATCATATAATAGTTCATACAGAAAACTTAAGCAGATACAAGAGGACTGATATAATCCCATGCATTCTATCTGATCACAGTGGAGGCCGACTAGTTGTGAAAATCCTAGGAAATGGTAAAAAAAAAAAAAACATTTAAACACTTTGAAGCTGAACAACACACTTATGAATAACTCCTAGGTTACAGAACAAATCAAAGAAGAAATTCAAAACTTTCTTGAATGTAATGCCAATTAAGACACATCACAAAGGAACTTATGGGATACAGCAAAGGCAGTTATAAGGGGCAAATTGATTGCACCAGGAGCACATATTAAAAAGACAGAAGAGCATGTAAATAACCTAAAAAAGAAATTGAAGCACCTAGAGGAACAAGAAAAAGTTAATTGTAAAACAACTAGAAAAACAGAAATAACAAAAATAAAATCGGAATTATCAGAGATTGAAATAAGATGCACTATACATAAAATTAATAAATCAAAAAGTTGTTTCTTCGAAAGAGTCAACAAAATTGACAGACCCCTGGAAAGATTAATCAAAAAAAGGAGAGGGGAGACTCAAATAAACAAGATTATAGACCCTAGAGGAACAATAACGACCGATATCCAAGAAATTCAGTCCATTATGAATAAGTACTACCAGGTCCTCAAGAAAATCTAGTAGAAATGGATGACTTCTTAAATAAATATAGGCTACCCACATTGAACAATGAAGAGGTAAGCAAATTGAACAAAGGAATTTCATACAATGAAATAGCGGAAGCAATCAGGGAAATTACAACCAAAAAGAGCCCAGGTCCAGAGATTTCTCTTCAGAATTCTACAAGACTTTTAAAGATGAAGTAATACCTAAACACTTGAAACTCTTCCGAGAAATAGAAGCAGAAGGAGCAATACCAAACTCATTTTATGAAGCTAATATTACACTCATCCCCAAACAAGTGAAAGACCCAACAAAAAAAGAGAACTACAGTCCTATCACTCTAATGAGCACAGACACAAAACTCCTTAATAAAATACTAGCCAACAGAATCCAGAAATAAATTTTAAAAATTGCATACTATGATCAAGTAGACTTCATCCCACAGATGCAAGGCTGGTTTAACATTCACAAATCAATCAATGTAATAAATCATATCAATAGAGCTAAATAAGAATCATATGATAATTTCTCTGGATGCGGAGAAGGCATTTGACAAAATACATTTGACAACATCCATTCATGTTGAAAGCACTAGAAAAAATAGAAATAAGAGGTATATTCCTTAAAATAATTAAAGCCATAAATGAAAAACCTACAGTCATTATTATACTAAATGGAGAAGACTGGAACTATTTACCTTAAAATCAGGAGCTAGTCAGGGATGCCCACTCTCTCCAATTCTCTTCAATTTAGAGCTGAAAACCTTAGCCAGAGCAATAAGGCAAGAGAAGGACATCAAAAGGATCCACATAGGGAAAGAAAAAATTAAACTATCCCTATTTGCAGATGACCTGATCCTATACCTAAATGACCCAATAAGCTCCACTCCTAAATCCTAGAATTAATAAATCACTTTAGCAAAGTGGCAGGATACAAAATCAATCTTCAGAAGTCAGCCTTCTTGTATACCAACAATACACAAACAGAAGGCCAAATCAAGAAAATGACCCCATTTGCAATAGCCCCCAAAAGAATAAAATACTTGGGAATTAACTTAACCAAAGATGTAAAGGAATTATTTAATGAAATCTATAAAATCCTAACAAAATTAAAGAGGACACCAGAAAATGGAAAGACATCCCATGCTCAAGGGTAGGGGAACCAATATAGTGAAAATGGCCATGCTGCCAAAATTGATATGCAAATTCAATGCAATCCCCATCAAAATCACAAAGACATTCTTTACGGAAATAGAAGATATAATCCAAAGTTTCATATGGAACAAGAAAAGACCTAGAATAGCCAAAACAATTATAGGCAAAAAAAGCAATGCAGGTGGTATTACAATACCAGACTTCAAACTCTACTATAAAGGCATAATAACAAAAACAGCATGGTATTGGCACAAAAATAGACCGAAAGATCAATGGAACCGAACAGAAGATCCAGAAATAGAACCACATACCTATAGTCAACTTGTATTTGACAAAAGAGCCAAAGATATACAGTGGAACAAACACAGCCTATTCAATTATTGCTGCTGGCAAAACTGGGCAGTCATGTGCAGAAAATTAAATTGACCCTAGCCTTTTGCCATACACAAGCCTTAACTCAAAATGGATCAAAGACCTCAATGTCAGAATGGAAACCTTGAAACTGCTACACGATAGAGCTGGAAAGAAACTGGTAAAAAACTTCTTGAACAGAATCTCAGGGTCACAACAGATTGGAGAGAGACTCGATAAATGGGACTACCTAAAATTAAAAAGTTTCTGCACAGATAAAAATCATAGCCACTGAAGTAGAGAGACAGCCAACCAACTGGGAAAAGTTATTTACTAATAATACATCAGACAAATGCTTAATATCCAGTATCTACAGGGAACTCAAGAAACTAATCTCCCCCAAACCCAACAAACCAATCATTAATGTGCAAGGGAACTAAAGAAGAGTTTAAACTGCCAGAAAAAGCATATGAGAAAATGCTTATCGCCCATGGTCATAAGGAAATGCAAATAAATCAACCCTAAGATACCACCTTACCCCAACAAGAATGGCCAAGATTTTGAACTCAGACAATGACAGATGCTGGTGGGGTTGTGGAGAAAAAGGAACTCTACTGCACTGCTGGTGGGATTGTAAACTAGTTGAGCCACTCTGGAAAGCAGTGTGGAGGCTTCTTAAAGGACTGAAAATAGACCTTCCTTAAGATCCTGCCATACCACTTCTGGGCTTCTATCCTGAACATCATAACCCATATGATAAGCACACTGGCTCAGCTTTGTTCATCTCTGCACTATTCACAATAGCCAGGCAATGGAAACAATCCAGATGTCCTACTGCAGATGAATGGATACAGAAAATGTGGTATATATATATACAATAGAATTCTACATTGCCAACAGACAAGATAAAATAATGGCATTTGCCGGGAAGTGGACGAATCTAGAGTGAATCATGTTGAGTGAGACAAGTCAAGACCAAAGGAACAAAAAGTGCATGGTATCCTTAATATATGGCTATTAGATCCAAACAGTACAAGAGCGAGGATTCAATATTTGGGTACCCAATGCTATGGACATGGTATTGGAAATATAAACACAGCTACATAGACATAAAAATTTATGACTCTATAGACATAACTTTTTATTACATCGATTAATATGTATATGACATACAAATCCTAAGCCTAATTTTAATTATCTTCTAAAATCCAAGAGTTGGGAGGGATGAGTGAGACTGTGGAGAGGAAAGACATTGATCAAAATGCATTGCATTCATACTGTTTTATTAAATGGTAACTCCTTTGCACAACTACTTAAAGATAATACAAAATAAAATTTAAAAAGATTGAGGAAATGGTTGTGAATTGTCACCATAGAGAACTAACAGAAGTTGAAATTGGGGAATATGTTTAACCTGAATTAGACTTAGTCATGACATATATTTGCATTAAAACATCATATATTACTCCATTGAAATTATGTTTTATGCTTTATGTATCACTAAAAGGAGAGAAAAACAAAGAATAAAAAAGGCAAACAAGTAAAAGCTATGAATATATTAAAATGGGAAAATTCAGATTTTTAGAGATAAAGTTGTTAATACAAATAAAGGGCGTCATTATACAAAAACAAAAATATTACTTGTAAAGGAACTGTCATGTCATTCTAGGTGTTAAAACATAGGCATTAGATTAGTAAGGCAAGTCAGTATTGAAGCTGGAACTCAGGGCCTCATGCTTGATTGGGAGTTATTCTTTAACCTTAGTTGTTTTATCTTTTAATATTTCAAAGCTTTGATGTATGTTGTTGTGTGTAGAAGAAAATTATGATTTTTATACTCAAACATTGTATTTTCTTTGGTTTATCCCTTTTATTCTTATATAGTATCCCTTCTTGACTACTTTTAACATTTTTTGCCTTTAGTTGCAATTTGTTTAGTGATATTGATTGTGGTTGACCTCTTGTTTTCTACGCCATCTTTCAAATTTTGTGTCTCTTTCATTTAGATTTGATTCCTCTAAAAACCAGACATCTAAACTTTTAAAAACTGCATCCAATATGATTAATCCTATTTTTCATTAGTTGCTTCCTTTTTCATATTTTTGACATGCTATGCTCATTTTTTGATTCACTACTTTTTTCTAGACAGGTACATTTTAATTTGTAATTTTTTATTCTTTTACTTTTCATTTCTGGTTTTGAAAACATAAATTTTATGATTTCTCTCTTTTTTGTTGTGTTAATAAAAATCCAAAATCATGTAATACCCTTTTCTACTTCTTTCATTCATTTTACCCATCGAACACAAATCACTACCGTCTTTGGTTCCATTGTCAGGGAACAGCATATGACAAGTTGCTCCTTATGGGCAGGTAGGCCTGATTTCTGAACCTCTCAAATGAAGCTCCTTTAACACACAATAGTACAAAAGAATGACATTTCACTACAGTTTTGTTCACACCTGGACCAAAACATAAGCCAAGTGCTTTGTAGGTCTCACTTGCTGTTTTGTGTCACTGACCCAAATAAATCTGTCGTTTTCCAACCACCTGGAATTGATAATTTTCTTGCTTTATGTTTTTATCCTTCATGAGGCATTGGATTGGGAGCAAAGAGAGGACAGATTCCACTAAAAAAATAACTGGACAGATCTTGCCAAATTGATAGAGCATTTCATTATACAGCTGTGGTCACAAACATGTTTAATTTTAAAATGGCTACAATACACATGTATATATGCCAAGTGTTCAAATTTCCACAAAACTATGCACAAAAAGAAGTGAGTGTACTAGAATGTTAATAGCTCTGATAAGTAACATATAAAGTTCTCATCTTCTTTTTACTTTCTATATTTTGTGACAAATTGCTAAAATAATCCATTCAATTTTATAATGCAAATATAAACTTGTTTAAAAAGCAATTGGGGGGCCCGGAGTTTGGCTTAGTGGTAGAGTGCTTGCCTAGCATACACGACGCTCTGGGTTCGATTCCTCAGTACCGCATACACTGAAAAAAGCCGGAAGTGGTGTCGTAACTCAAGCGCTGACCTTGAGGAAAACCCAAGGACAGGTGCGCAGGCCCTGAGTTCAAGCTCCGCGACTGGAAAAAAAAAAGCAACTGGGAAAAACATAAGCATTATATTAGCAGTACTATGTTAATGTTTTTTAAAAAAATGACACCCCTAAAACTTAAGGTAAACAAGAAATTTTTTAAATGAGCTAGATTCTTTTTCTTTCTTTCTTTTTCCTTCCCTCCACTTTGAACTCGGGGTCTGGGCTTAATCCTTAAGCCTCTCTGTGCTCAAAGCTAGTGTTTTACCTTGAGCCACAGCATCACTTCCAGCTTTTTCCATTTATTGTGGTACTACAGAATTGACCCCAGAGCTTCATGCATATTGGCAAGTACTTTAGGCTACATTGCCAGCCCAGCTAGAAAGATTTCTGAGCTGATTGATGTGTTTTAGAGTTAAGACTAATTGCTGTTGTCCATACTGGAGCAGAATAATTGAAGTATGTTTCACTTGAAATGATGACCTACATAGTTGCCTGTGATTCAGGGTCATTTACTTTAAAAAGAAGAATGAAGAACCCACTTAGTTCACAGCTCTATTCTTTGTTTGTGCACAGCTTTTTACCATTCCATTATTCTCATTCTATTTATTTCATAAACAGGTAAGAGAAAAGGAAGATGATAATCTATTGGTAACAAATTGGATTGTCTTGTGGAAATTAAAAGCAAAGAAAACCCATGGGATTAAATAGCATGTGAATATTTCCCTGGTTTCTGTGTATAAAACAGGAAAGATTTCTATAGTGAATTAGTGTAAGTTCAGCAGAAAATATAGCTCTCGATGTAATAATGCTTTGTGCTTTTATTTTACAGTATATTTTATTTCAAAATTTCTTCTAATACTTTATATTTATTCTTTGTTTCTTATACAACTATCAGACTTGAGAACACTGTCATAAAAAAGAATAGAGCAAGAGAAAGCACTGGAAACTGGGTAATACCTATACTAGTTTCTATGTATGTGGTACCAAGAAATCGAACCCAGGTCTTTGTGCATGCTAGGCAAGCACTCTACCGCTAGGCCAAACTCCCAGCCCTCAAATGCTTTTTTTTTTTTAAAGCAAACTATAATATTGTTATTTTCTTCAATTTGAATATGCTAGATGGTGACAAAATGTAGTGAGGTAGTAAATCTGGAAATATATTTTGCATTAATTCTCAACAGATTAAAATTATTTTAGTTATCTATTTTTCTGAACTATTTAAACCTCCTCCTACTACTAAAGAATAGATAATTTTTATCCATTTTAGAATAAATTCTTCTAAGAGACTATCAATGGACCACTTTACTAAGAACTTCTTAAATTTATACATTCTAAAATATAAAATGTAATATACTGAATAGAATCTAGAATTAAATTGTTTCATTTCATTGTAGTGTGACTAGCTGTGTTTCAGTTAATTTTGTTAATGTATCTTAATTAGAATGAAGGAATATCTAAAAAGAGACTGGAATAATAATATTACATCAATTATACAGCATCTATAGAAAACTATAAAACAAATCAATGAGCCTGCAGTAGATGTGTCTAACATGTCTAGACAATGTGGGGAAATGAAAAAGAAAAGAGTGCTTTATATAGGATGAAGAGCATTATGAAAGACTTGTCTAAGGTTATATTTTCAGAAAAATACTATTTCTACTTCAATGCTGAACACAGAGGCTGCTAATAGGAATAATTTAATGAAGTAATAGCTTCACTGTTAGAATAGACTGAAATTGTATAACTAAATTCTCATAAGCTATGCCATTGGTCTTTTAAGAAAAACGAACTCAGGATCCTTCCCTCCTCTTGCCCTAGTAAGCTGCTAGAGATCTCAAGTAACTGTCAGATAAAACAAATAGCCAAGGTGTTTACAGGAAGCCCAAACCCCTTTTTGGTGGTAGGGGAATGTGATGAAGCAGGTGTGTCACATCAATGTCTCTTGCTGTATCTGTGGAGAATGCACTACTATCCCTGAGTCCAATTTTTAAGCCCATTTTGTGCCTGACACTCTCACTCTGCATCATTTTCAAGAATGGTTTCATATATTGCTTCATCTCTAGATAGTCTTTCCTGACCCTGGCAAGTACAGTTTATCTCCCTGCTCCTGCCCTTGTCTTTACCTTATACAGATTTGTATCCGTTATTTTGATTTATTCTTATATTACAGACTGAACTGTGTCTTTCTCAAAAGACAGGTTGAAATTCTCATTCTCAGTATTCTGAATATGTTCCTTCTCAGAACAAGAGTCTTTGTAGATGTAAATGGTTAAAATGAAGTCACACCAAAAGAGAGCCTTTAATTGTATGTGATCAATATCCTCAGAAGAGACAGAAAAATACATATAATGGAAACAAGGACTGAGAAACTCAATTCTAAGCCAAGAAGTGCCAAAGATTGTGGACAATTCGACCAAAGCTAGAAAGAGGCATAGAAAAACAGGAGACAAGTATAGGTGTCAAAGGTGAGCATGGCCCTGTCAAGGACAGGGAGAGGGAGAGAAAGAGGGAGAGGGCAGGGTGAGAGAGAGGGAGAGAGACAGAGACAGAGAGAGACAGGGAAAGACAGGGAGAGAGAGAGAGAGACAGAGACAGAGGGAGATAGGGAGGAGAGAGAGGGAGAAAGAGAGAGAAGGAGAGGGAGAAAGAAAGGAAGAGGGAAAGGGAAAGGGAGAGGGAAATCATATTCATAGTTAATATTAATTAGATGGATGTTAACTGTTTGACATGATTCATTTTATCCCTCTAAACAAATGTTATTCTTACTACTTTCTAACTGAAAAAGTAATGTGTATTAACTGCAGAAAACATCAACAATACAAAAAAGTACAGAAAAGAAAATAAACATCACAAGTAATCCTACAATTTAGGCATAGTACTATGATGTGATACATTTCTAGTCTTTTCTTTCCTATGCTAATACACATAATATCAATCTTACACTAAATTCTATCAAATGATAAATATGTACTCATTTGTTCATTTTACAGATATTCATTGACATGTCGTTATGAAAAATAAAGTTAAGCCCTACTTGAAAACATTATTTTAATATCTATATGTGTTCTACCAAGGATGTCTCAATATTACTTAGTGAATTACTTTCACTTTAACTTTGGGGTTATGTCCAATTGCCCCACTTACTTTAGATTTATTAGAATCACAGATAGGTAAAATATTAACCTGCTACACAAACCAATAAAACTGCTTCCAAACCTTCCTATTTTAAAATTTCTTCAAGATTTTCCTGCCAAATTCAAAATAACCTCAAAGTTCCATGTATTATTAATTTAATAATTAGGTAACTATAAATATATTTATATTTATGGTCTCCAAACCATCATCCTGCATTCAAAATTCAGTTCTCATTTTTTAGCAAGTTCTAAGATTTCCTGTGACTTGAATCCCTTATCTGTAGGGTGGGAATGATAATACTGTCTCACAAATTAGTTTAAGATTAAATATTATGCATGAAGTTCAGTGACATCACTTTTTCTTAATATTAATTGTCTTCTATATGGTATAGGTTTTGTTAGTAGTTGTGGATGAAATAGTGGACAGACAGATAAGAGTTGAATTATAAAAGGCAAATGACGGAAACATTTTAAAATAAGTAATTCCCTAAAAACATAAATTTCCATCAAGGTAAGTCTTCTCAAGGAAAGGAAAAATTAGAAGTCACTGTCAGAATGGAAAATAGAAACATTTATACAAGTGGGACATACATATGAGGGCTGTCCACAGGGGTTTCTTATAGAAAATTATCACTTAGAAAAGGACTGGAAAAGACACCAATAGGATCAAAATTTATAGACATATAATGGTATGTAGGAAGATACTTCTCTCTATTAATGAACTTAAAGGAATTAAGTATATTAAGATGGTGTCTGTTGAGGCCAGAGGCTACACATTGAGACACAATCTACCTCAAAAGATAAACCATGTAAAAATCTACCAAAGAGCTCTGTGGCTCAAGCTTAGAATCCTAGGGACTTGAGAAACAGATAAAAGGATCCAAGTTGAAGGACATAAGAGTTAAATATATCTGAAACCTGATATATTATATATATATGTGCTTATTTGTTTATTTGAAATAGGGAAGGGAAGGGAAAAAAATCAGATGATTGGGAGGGGAGGGAAAGGGGGAGAAAAACACCAGAAGGGGTATCAATGTGCCAGAAGTAATGTACCCATTATGTGACAACTATAACTGTAATCCCTCCATACATTACCCTGACAATAAAATATAATAATAAAAATAAAAGAAACAAGAAATTCCATTTTAGTTGATGGCTGGAAAAGAGACAAGGGAAAACACAAGTAGAAAGATAGCTCAGGCTGGCCCAGGTATATCATGAGACCTACTTCAAAAACTAGCCAATGTAAAAGAGGCTAGGAGCCATCGGTCAAGCCATACAGCATCTCATTTGCTAGCACAATGTCCTAAATTCAATTCCGAATCCTGTCCCCCTGCCCCGCCCCTGCATAGAACATTCTGAACCTTATCAAGGATTTGGATCAAATTTTTTAAAGCGAATGGGAAACCATTAAAGGGTTCAATCACACAAGTGAGGAAATCCAATTGTGCTGTTTACAATTACTTTGGCTGCAATGTGAAGAATAAATTCAAGGAAGGCAAATAGGACAATTAGAGGCTATTAAAATAATTTAGGAGGCTGATTGGTGATGATAAAGATTAACAGAGGCAAATAGATTTGAGGGACAGTTAGACAATAAGGTACAGAATTATCCTCACTCTATTACCTATTCTACTTAAAAATCACAAGAACTGGTGATTGAATGTGGGGGTTGATGGAGGGTAGGTGGCAAGTATGACACTCAGGATTCTGCAAGTGGATGAATGATTAAATCATTTACTGAAATAAGAACCTGGCATGAAGAACAGGTTTTGGGGGAAAATATGTGATTTTAGTTTGGGATATATTAGGCAGTGGAAGTGTCCCTGGAAATATTCAGTAGACAATGGATAGATGGATGCAATTGAAATTGAAATTGAAAGAAGTTACTAGAACTGGAGATAAAATAGTTGGAAGTGCTCAGCATGTAGATTATAGCAAAAGCTATATGTATTATTGATGAGATCATTTAAGAAGAAAAGACTAAAAAAGAGAATTGAGTTTTGTCTGGAGATTGAGCAAATCACAACTTGTAGAGCTACTGGAAAAAAATATCAGCTATCAAAACTGAAAGAATAATATAATGAGATAAACATCTGCCTTGGACACCAAAGGAAAGAAAAGAGATGGAGATATCATCAGCCTACACTGCAGAAAGGTTAAGCAAACAGGAGCACTTTGGGATTTTGTGATATCAGGGTCATTGTTATCTTTAGAAAGGAAGAAGTGGAGCATGGAAATATGACTGAGGCTGAGCAGTAAAAAGGGAGAAAGAAAACAAACAAACCGACGATGTGGGATAAAGTGAAAATAATCAGCCAAGTGTCAGGTGAGATCAAAGAACTTTGTATTTATTGTCTAGTTGATGTAGGCATTGTTAGTCATTTTTGTTATTCCTTGCTACGTACCAAATGGGGGAAAAAAATCCTGGACACACTTAAATATTGATGCTAATGGTCCAGTAGGGAAGTACAATGATAAATACTACAGTGCTAGAATACCACCAGCCTAGCAAGTAAGAGGATCTAGTTTAAACCCTAGTAACCACCAAAAATGAACCAGATAGAACTGAGCGCTAGGAGTGCTGAATCAATAATAGAACACGTAATTAGCATGTGCCAAACCTTGGACTTAAACTTAGCACTGCTAGCTATGTGCGTGTGTATACCCACATATACATGGATAGGGGCGTGTGTGTGTGTGTGTGTGTGTGTGTGTGTGTGTGTGTATCACTCATATGGATATATGGAGGACAGAATGAATGAGAGTCATATTCCTAAGAAGGCAGAAGCATAGAGCAAAGAGGACAGAGCCAACCTTGAACAGGAAGAGAAAAACTCATTAATCTTTACAGTAGGGACAAACAAGAAGTATAGTCTACCATATTTGTACAATTAGAGAAAGTTAACAAGTTCTATCTATTGATTTTACATCTATGAATTAAAATATAAAACTAGCTTCTGAGAATGAGACAAAGCAGAAATGGCAACAAAAGTTTAAGAAAATTAAAGGAGGGGGGATATGAAGCAATATGGAAGAGTTGTTTGAATTTGATAAGCATCAGTGTTTGTCTCATTACAATAAATACTCTTCACTTTAGGAGAAATTATGACCCATAAGATATACACATCATAAAGTGTCTATATTCCCGTATCTTCACTGTATTTTATAAAATCTTAAAATTATTTAAGATTATAAGAAATCTTAGCCTATGTTTCATGTAAATTCACCTAGAGTAAAAATAAATTTGAGGGTGGAAATCCAAATCCAATTTTCTTTTCATTTACAATGATGTTTTCCAAATAAGCTAACTTCCACCAATTGTCAAGCCAGAAAACTGTCCATATGGATAGAGAAGGTAGTAGCCAGTATACCAAAATCTCACTGCAGGTACAGTTGCCCTCATTTTCTCTTCATACCTCTGTAAAAAAGCACTGGGTACCAATTTACCATGTAGATATCTGCTTTAATAAATGCTTAAGAAAGTACAAAGCAGAGAGCAAATGCCAAATAAATAATCACTGTTAGATAAAAAGTGGTTCTTATCAGAAAGACCAATATTTGTATATAGAAGAATGCTTCCAAGGGCCTTTAAATAGTTTGCTCTATTAAATGAGTTAAACATACCCTCAGAAATCATGTTGACACTACTTTCTTGCTTAGCAGAGATAAACATTTGTCCTTGTCCTGTTGGAATTCTTTTAATTTCAAAATTTTGGTATTAAAAGTAAAGAAGCTTTACTATCTCAAAAAAATTTAGTTATAAAGAACTGACAGAATCACCCTCACATTCCTACTTATTTCCAGAACAGGGAAGGTCTGGAGGATTATTTAGCAGATAACACTTCCATTTCACTTCCATTTCAGGTTCATCATGGTCTAGTAAGCATATTATTAAACTGAACAGAAGAAACCAAGACCCACACTGCCCTGGTATGTAGCTATTAAATGTATCCATTTTTAAAATTTTAGCATAGATCATCTATTCTTTCTCAACAGGATTGGAAATAGTCTTCACTAGTGTTGTTATAAATTGCTCATTAATCAAAATGGATTTATTGAACAGCCACACTGTATAAAGCGTATACTAAGTGATTCAAAATAACAGGTTGCCTGGTTACCATAAAAAGGGAAAAATTTTCCTATGAATGTTAAAGTTAAGTGAAAAGCAAATAATAAAACATTATATATGATGGCATCCATTTCTTTTTTTTAAATTTTGCCAGTCCTGCGGCTTGAACTCAGGGTCTGGGCACTGTCCTTGGGCTTTCTCAAGGCTAGCACTGGAGCCACAACACCACTTCTAGATTTTTCTAGTATGTGGTACCAAAGAATCAAATCTTGGTCTTTGTGCATGCTAGGCAAGCACTCTACCACTAGGCCAAACTCCCAGCCCTGATGGCATCAATTTCATAAAGGCTTTTTACAGCCATTGTAGCCATTTTGGGCAAATCTACACAACAAGTACTGGACTACTATCATTTAGCTTAGAGAGGACCCATGAGGGTTCTTCTGTTAGAATTTAATTCCCATTATAAGATATAAGAATATAGAAACTTAACCTGCCTTCAGAGTTAAAAGGCAAGGTCTCTGGGAGGTGATTAGTATTATATAAAATCATCAAGGTAAAGCCTCAATTGAACATTGCTGACTCTATAAGGAATCAATAGACACATACACTCTTCCAGTCTCTGGACATGTGGTTATCTGTGCCACTTCAGGATTCTGCAAGCAAGAAGAGACACATCTGTAGACCCAGCATGTGGGAGACTGAGACAGGAGGATCTTGAGTTCAATGCCATACCAGGTGGCTACAAGAAATTCAGCTTCAAATTAAAGTTTTTAATAGAAGACCCTCACTGTATGCAGTCTCTCAACATTGGACCTTCAGGACCATGTGCCAAAATATATGTCTTTTCCTTATAAAGTTATTAAAATAGAGTCCAGTACTATCATTCTTTACTCCACATGATGTCTAGGGCCATTAAGATACTAATAAAATGCTCTCTTCATAGATAAATATATATGAGAATAACATAATGAAACCAGTGAAGAAACTAAAAGGAAGGGTAAGTGGTAGAACAGAGGATAAAAAAGATGAAAATAGGGGGTAATTCTGATCAAAGTGTATTATATGCTTTGGAATATATGGACCTATCACTACAAAACTCCTTTCTGCAATTAATATACTAATAAAAAGAAATATGTGAAGCCGGGAGTGGTGGCTCACACCTGTAATCCTAGCTACTAGGGAGGCTGAGATCTGAGGATCACAGTTCAAAGCCAGCGCGGGCACTAAAGTCCGTGAGACTCATGTTCAATTAACCACCAGAAAACCAGAAGTGTCACTGTGGCTTAAGGAGTAGGGAGATAGCCTTGAGCCGAAGAGCTCAAGGACAATGACCAGGCCCAGAGCCCAAGTCCGATGACTGACAAAAAGAAAAAAGAAAAAGAAAAGAAATATGTACAGAATAAATTATAAAATCTAGAATATGGATATATTGACACTTTTGCTGCCATATTTTTTCTTTTTTTTCCTTTTTTCATATTTTTTTATTGTAACTAATAGAAGTGTTACACCAGATAAAAGGTGCATTACTTCACAAACATTGATAACCTTTCTCATGTCTTGGTCCCCATTTCCCTCCCTCCACCCCTGCCCCTCATCTTGTTTTTCCCCCTTCCCTATCTGATTTCAAATAACCAAATAAGCATATATACAATATATCAGATAACAAGGTAAAATACTGTAACAATATGAGATAACTAAGAGACAGCAACAAAGATGAGAGATAACATATTAGATTAAGGACAACAATCACTCATTATATGGCTTTTGTTTCTATATCCAGGAGGTCCTTTCTTTTTTTGCTGCCATATTTAAACTAGCAATTTAAATCTTCTTATAAGGATTTTATAGTAGTTCAGCTATTAGTAAGTGCAATAAGTACATGCACACTTAAGCAGGTATTTTGAGAAGACACATAGTGTATCCATAAATGGAATTACCAGTCAACTAGGGCACCTAAGCAAAACAGGATCTGGTTTGTACTCAAGGCCTGGTGTGTGTGTGTGTGTGTGTGTGTGTGTGTGTGTGTGTGTGTGTGTGTGTGTGTTTGTGTGTGTGTGTGTTGATATGTTCCATTATTTAGCTCTATATCAGTTTCAAAAGATTGTTATAACAAAGCACTGCTAGTTGCGTAGCTGATTTACTTAGTTCTGTCATCTAGATGTGTGAAATCAAGGTATTACTAGGGTTGAGTCCTGTTCAGGGCTGTGATGAGGAAGAAAGATTTCTTTCAGGCCACTGTTTTGTAGATGGCTATCTTCCCCCTACAGGCAAACTTGTCTCTAAATTCTGCTTTTTATAGGAACTTTATAGGAATGGCACAAACATTCCCTCCATTTTCCTACCCAGAGCTACTGTTACCTACCCAGAGCTACTGTTCTGAGTTCGCTGTATCCTTCATTACCTCTCTTATGGAAATGCACTTGGTTTTCTGAAACTCATTATTTGGTTTTTCAGTTTGGGGTGTGTACTATTCTCTAGATTACTCACTATAATCTGCTGGTGTAGGGAACTCTGAAGCTGAGCTGTGAGACCTGGAAAACGTTTTGAGAGGTTGGAACACTGTTCTGACACTACTTAGAATGCTGAGGACTGGCCATGGAAGGGTTAAAACAGACATCTGTGGAAATGGTTAAGAAATGTTGCCCCCTTCCTTACAGTTGGAATGATTAAGAGGGCCTTGAAAGCTAGATAAATGTGGAATACTAGTTTGGATTTTGCCTAGGTTGTAGCTTTCACTCTCAAAACAATAAGGGAGCCAGTTATTCTAACAAATTCTGTTTTGTTTCTATTATTGTAATAACAGTAGAGATTCTTTGTTTCCTGTATATACCCACGGTAACCTTCTCTGCTCTAAACCTAATAAATAAGTTTGCTTACAGGAACTTAGGGTCCAAGAGCTGGTGCATCTTGAGTCCCCTGGTCCCCCGTGTTCTCTCTCTCTCCCTCTCCCCTCTCCCCTCTGTTTTTCTCATTTCTTCAGCTCTGGTATCCCATCATGCTGCCTCAGGTTGTAGTTAGCAACAGCTGGTCAGTTGATATTCATTCTATCTTCTTGAAATGCACATTTTCTAACTTTATTACTGTTACATGTGGAACTCCAGCCTTACCTACATGTCTCTAGAGAGTTTCAGTAGTTTGTTCAGAAACTCAATAACAGCTCTACCTTACCCCCTCTCATGAGTGTAACAATCACTGTAGTTTAGGTCTTAAAAACACAAGTTGTGGCCAGGAGTTTGGCCTAGTGGTAGAGTGTTTGCCTAGCATGCACAAAGACCCGGGTTCAATTCCTCAGTACCACATACATAGAAAAAATGCCAGAAGTGGTGCTGTGGCTCAGCTCAAGTGGTAGAGCTCTAGCCTTGAGAAAACCCAAGAACAAAGCTCAGGCCCTGAGCCCAAGCCCAGGACAAGCAAAAAAAAAACAAAAACAAAAAAAAACACAGTTGTATAATGCAAGTCTGATCCATTCCTTATTCATGTGTAATGCTGGAAAGCCACTAAATGTTTCAGTGCCTCCGCTTCTATAAACTGGGAATGATATTAGTCACCTGTCACATAACAGCTACTAAATAAATTCTAACTATTTTCAATACTATGTTTGTGATTCATACATAACTCAAGGTTTAGTACTGATGAAAACTCTATACATGTCTATGAGATACCCAAGCTTATTGTCTATGATGTTTTTGGTTTGGGTTTTGGGTTTTATTTCAATTCTCTACATCTAGCTCTTCCCTTTTACCAGAGCACTTTGGGGATTTTTTGGTTTTTGATAGCACTGGGGCTTGAACTCTAGGCTTCAAGGTTTTTTTGCCCATGGCTGGTACTCTACCACCTGAAACACACCTCTGCTTCTGACTTTTTCTTGTAACAATCCTTGGGCTTGAGCTCAAGGCCTGGGCAGTCACTTAAGCCACATTGCCATCTCTAGCTTTTTGGTAGTTTTTACTAGAGATAACAGTCTCATAGGCTTTCCTATCCAGGCTGTCTTAAAACACTGATCCTCAGATCTCAGCCTCCTGAATTGCTATGATTACAAGTGTGAACCACTGGCAACTGGAGTACTTCTGGCTTTTTGATGAATCACGATTCTTAGATCGCAACCTCCTGAGTAGCTAGGATCATACCTATGATCCTAGCTACTTGCATCCAGCTTAAACAATTTCTTCAGAAACTGAATGCATTAGGAAGTGAATATTTCAAAGAATGTCTATCTCTCTGGAGGTAGCACTGCCTAACAATTCTTATGTTGTCTGGTTAACTTACACCCATTCTGTTTTTTTCACTATTTATCTTCAACATCTTGTTCTAACAGAAAATCCCTCCAATCTCTAAAACTCAATAAGTCTTACTTATCCTAAAAAAATTTAGTATGTCTTTTTCTTACATACTTTCTTTCTATGCTAACATCCTACCTCTTCTAACCTTAAACAACTTAAGTTTTCTGTAGGGACCCATGTAGCCAGAGGAACCCCATTTTTTATCTGAGCAGCCATTCTATTGGGTATGCATTAAACTCAATCTGGCCCTGCTCATAAGTTACTAATCCAATCCATAAAGAAGATACCTTAGGAAAACAAGCAGAGAAAGCCATAAAGTCTAGTATGCAATTCCCTGATAACAGAGCTGAGAATACAAGGGTAGCCAGACCAGGTAGAGACATCCAATCAGTAAGAAGCACCCAAGAATGAGAGCTCCTCCCCCATCCCTTTGTCTGCCAAAACCAACAGAGATGATAGATCAGTTCAAACAGCAACCGTGAGGTGACTAAGGTATCAGTGGTCACTCATGTATGGCCTTACCTGACCGTGTTACTTTCCTATAGATGTTGAGATTCTATTGGCCACCTGTGTGTGGCCACGCCCAACGGCATGGCTGGTGACCTATAAAAGTAGCCTGTGAGAGTAGGTGGGCTTGCTCTCTCTCTCACATCATAGAGACAGTCCTGACCAGTCAGTATGATTCTCCATGCTGGGAGCAGAATAAAGCTTTGTTTGACCTCCTCGACCTCCTCTTGTGTGTCAGTCTCGTTCCTTTGATCATGGACCCTATCATTTCCCACTCTCATTTCCTGAAACAAGCATTGTTTGCTTCCAGAAAACTGGTTTTTATAACTTCACTTCCAAGGTTTACTATGCAAATCTAAAATAGCCTCTCTTCAAAAACCTTTCATAAAGGGGATGGGGGGGGGAACAAGATGATTGGAGAGTGTGGGAGGAGGGAAATGGGGACAAAAACATGAGAAGGGGTATCATTGTGTGAGAAATAATGTACCAATTATCGGGCGAACGTAATTGTAACCCCTCTATACATTACCCCAACAATAAAAAATAAAATTAAAAAGAAACTTTACTACAATTTCTTATAGCAATGAGTACATTCATCATTCATTTGTAACTATTTTCCCCTGTTCTCTTACATAATCACTGTTTCTTCTGGGAAATGGCCAGAAGACAATACCACACTAGTCAAAACTCCACACTTTACCCCTCTATACATTGAAATTAAAAAATTATTTTAAAAATCCACACTTCACCTTTTATTGATCTTCAATTTCCTTTGCTTCACTTTGCACATTAGTTTGTAATGTGAATAAACAAAATGATGGATTTGCAAATGCCATGAAAGATGTCAAATATTTGTAAGTAGTTAAGTATACTTGTTTACTTGGAAATCACCAGTATGCCAAAAAGTATATAGAAAGACTTGCTTTGAAACAACTATGAAGTCCTAAGGGCTCAAATCTTTTATCTGATCTAGAAAGTTTTGTTTAATTACAAGATATCAAAGTGCTTTCATCAGGGCAGAACTGTCTTTATGAAGTACACTTATCAGCTAAAAGAGTTCATGCCAAAACCCTTGATTTTACCTGTACTCATTTAAAAATACAAAAATGATTAGTTGGCTTACTTTGCGGTCACTTCCATGCTGACAATGCAGTGTAAATCAAAATATGTATGATGCATCTTCATTTACAAAAGCATGCATATTGAATTAGTCCAATTGTGAATAAGAAATTACCAGTTCTTGGGGAAGGTGCCCTTGCGATTTCTAAGGAACAAGGTTTCTTTGTAACAGCTGTGTCCATGAGATCACATAGAAAGTTCTCATTTTCTGAAGGAAATGTGTCCAGAGAACCAGATGGTACAATTTCCATAGTGTAATTCCGCTTCTTTGGATAGGACTCCTGAAAAGGAGAAAAAATAAAAAGCTTTGCAAGAAATACGCAGCCTTGTTTATTTATTTAAAAAAAACACTAGGAGAGACAATCAAGTTCGTATATTATTCTCAAAGAGATTGAGAGCTCAGTCGATGAGTGGATCAACAAGATGTGGTATTTATACACAATGGAATTCTATGCTGCTGTCAGAAAGAACAACATTGCCCCATTTGCAAGGAAATGGAAGGACTTAGAAAAAATCATATTAAGTGAAGTAAGCCAGATTCAAAGGAACATAGGCTCAATGGTTTCCCTCATTTGTCATAATCAGTAGAAACCTTGGGCTCTCCTAGCAGAGATTTACAATAGAACAAAACCTAGATACATTAGGCCATATACAATGATGCTAAATGAAAGGACCTCCAGGATATAGAAACAAAAGGCATATAATGAGTGATCGTTGTCCTTAATGTACTATTTTATCTCTCATCTCTTTTGTTGTCTCATATTGTTACAGTATTTCACCTGGTTATCTGATTTAGTGTATACATACATATTTGATTATTTGAAGTGGGATAGAGAAGGGAGGAAAATAAGATGAGGGGTGGGGGTGGGGGAGGGAAATGGGGACCAAGACATGAGAAAGGATATCAATGTATGTGAGGTAATGCACCTTCTCTCTGGTGAATATAATGTAACACCTCTATTAATAACAATAAATAATATATGAAAAAAGAGACTGAGAGCTAGTAATTTATGTTTGAATAAGTGATTTACAGTGCAATCCCAGTAGCACCAGTGATATTTTTAGGAGTTCCCATACTTTGGTTTCTTGAATTTAATACTAAACTAGTAAAAGTCTTAATCTTCTTTGAAAATACATGCTTACTTGATATTGTGTTTTAATGAATAGCCATTTCCAAGACCCTGCTCCTTTGCCTGGCTCCTATGATTCAATTTTGGCCAGTTAGTTATAAGCAGGCATTTTCTGGGAAGCTTACAAAAACATTTTTCCCTACAGCAAAAGCTTGTAAAGAGGCATTTTCAGGGCTGAAGCTATCCTTAGACTGGATGCTGTTTTAATATCTGGAGCTAGGGCAGTCATTTTGTAACAAGGCATTAAGCCTAACATAAAGGAGATGACAAAAGCTGAAGATAAAGAGTCTGGAACTTGGATGGAACTGCTTACCTAGATCCAGGACCAGTCTTTTCAGGCTCCTTAACTTTGCTCTAATATTCTCATAGCTTAATTTGCTTCTGTTTGGGTTTTCTCTCATCGACTATTAAAGTATTATCATCAAAGTACTAGTAATTTTCTTTGTGGATACTATTAATGAGCTTACTAATATCCTCTTTCAGGCTAGAATACAATTTGGTCCAATCTCATGTTGCTGATTCTTCAATATATTTTAACAATTAGAAATTATATTCATTTAATAATATCTTGATTTTTATGCATGAGGCATTACTTGGTCATTAGATGTTTATTGAACATTATTCAGAAGTATAATTCATAAATATGTATATGCATATACACATATTCCTATATTTATGTGTATACACATACTATGTATGTGTATGTACATATTCATTTATGTATGTGCATATATGATGCTAAGAACTAGACATCTTAAACCAACCTTATAATATATAGTCCTTGTTTTCAGAGAGTTCACAGTCTACTAGTCAAATTATAAACATGATGAAATTAGTCATGTTTTATTTTTTTGGGTAGCTGTTACCTTATGAAGTACACTAAACTGTCAAGATGTAAATAAGAACATAAGCACATATTTTCAAAAAATCTTGGAAGATATATTCAAGAGTTGACAAAAATTTAGTGTAAGCTATTTTTTTCTGTAATGATATTTACAGTACAGTATAATCCAAGGTCAGGGTAATTGCTTTCAGACCAAAGCAGACCCTTACACATCAAAGAGTCAATTATGTTCACTCTAAGCTATTGAAAGCAGGAAATTGGGAGTCATTTATTTTTAACAACAAAGGGTGACAAAGTAGAAAGTATCCAGGGGGAAAGCAATCAGAATGGTATATGACTTAAAAACCATGTCAGAGTCAAATGATAAAAGGAACTGCAGTATTCTGTCCAGAGAAGCCTTACAGCAACATAATAGTTTTCTCAACATATCTGAAAGGTTCTCTGTGGAAGAGCTATCCCACAAGGGAGGGAAATACAGAAGTTGTCACTTTAGATTAAAGTTCTTAAGTGCAGAAAAAAAGACTAGTGGTTATAAGTCTAGGAGGGATCATTTCAGTCATTCCCAAAATAGGGCTATATACATTACTAAGTAATAATATTGTTATTTAAAATAAAATCCACAGATATAAAAACAAGTTATGAAATAACACTAGAAAGCAACAAAATGAACTCACTACAGAAGGAAAGAAAAAAAGGAAGGAAGACAATATATATTCAGTAGGATTTGGACTTTGAATTTTGAGCCTGAACTTTTCTAGACTATCCATAGGTAATGTAGTATGTGATGCTGGGAAGCTATAGTGAATCACAGCTCCTAGTAAGCTACATGATCATAAGGACAAACTATCAATACACAATCACACATGCAAGCATTGCTAAGTTAGAGCACTAAGTGAATTGAATGCCTTTCAACTTACAAAGCTTTTACTGAATGTAACTGCATTCTAGGTTAAGAAGTATCTGTATATGTCCAGATGATAAGTTTAAGGTTCATTCTCAAATAGACAGTCATTTCTATCAGACTGCAATTTTAATGTTTTGCTCTAAAAGAACATTCCACATATACATCTTTTGTTACATATTAATCTCTTTTGAAATAGTCTTCCCATATGCTTATATCTAATTTGTAACTTAAGTCTTTTTCTGAACTTTCTAATTTATTCCATATATCAGAATTATGTAGTTTTGGTTATCAGGGTCCTAAAATTGATGGAATAAGTCTTCAAATTTATCTTTACCAAAGATAATCATCTTTACATGATTCCCTTCAGAATTAAAAAGAATATTTAAATGTTTTGTCAAGTTCTCAGACCACTCACAATTCTCTGTTCCTTGTCAGTAAGTAGTATTTCCACATATCCCATCATTCAGACATCCTGATGCATGTTCTTCATTTCTCATCCTTCTCAGTATCATCCCAGTCAAGCTTCAAATCTTACATTTTACCACTGAATAATATCTCAAACACGTTAATTTTTCTATCCCCCTTGACACTAGTCAAGATTACCATTGTAATCTCACCTGAGATTTTGGAACACATTCCAAACTAGACGTCATGTCTCCATTGCTGGGTTTTTTTCCCAATTAATTCACTTTCAGACACTATTCTTTTTTTCTTCTTTTTTTCCAGTCCTGGGGCTTGAACTCAGGGCCCTTGGGCACTGTTCTTGGGCTTTCTCAAGGCTAGCACTCTACCTCTTGAGCCACAGCACCACTTCAGGCTATTCTTGTGTATGTGGTATTGTGGAATCAAACCCCGGGCTTTATGTACTCTAGGCAAGCAATCTACTACTAGGCCACACTCATACTCCTAGCCCTCAAACACTATTCTGTAATGACTGAGTCATGCTAAAATTAACTTCTTTGCTTTAATAATAACTTTACTCGTGTTATGTATGTATGTATGTATGTATGTATGTATGTATGTATGTATGTATGTATGTTGGTCATGGGGCTTAATAAAGAGCCCAGGCATTGTCCTTGAGCTTTTTTGTTCAATGCTAGTGCTCGACCATTTGAGCTACAGTGCCACTTCCAATTTTTTCTTATGATGGCTTACTGGGAGATAAGAGCCACGTGGACTTTCCTGCCCAGTGTGAACCACTATCCTCGGATCTCATCCCCTTGAGGAGCTAGGGTCACAGGTTGAGCATCTGTGGATTCTTTTTCAATATTTAGCATAGTATCTAATAATGCCTCAAAACTTTCTTGTTGAATGATTTCAGTGAATGAGTGAATGAACCACATAGTAAATTCATTCAAATAACAAGATCTGAGTAAACCACACTTATTGCTTATAAACATTTAAACATAACTATTAATCAAGAAAATAGCATTTAAAGTTTTAATCTATCATTTAGCATAGTTTCATGTTCACAGTAGTCCTCTGAATTATACCAAAATGAATACATAAAATAATACTTCAATTAGTATTTTATAGCCTGAATCCTTTACTAGAATTAGAGCACAGTTTAGGCAAGAACCATGACCATCTTTGCACACAAGCCATTTAGTAAATTTGTTGAATGAAATTGGAAACAAGGTCATTCAAAAACTATCATACATTCAAATCACTATAGAAGAACAGCAACTTTGTGAAGTATCTTACATTCTACAAAATGAATAGCATTTATTTACACTTATGGTTGTCATTTATCCCACACAACAATCCTGACAATGTCACTATTATCTCCATTCAGCAGAGTAGGCTTGGAATTATGAGGAGATTTGTCTAACATTAAGCATCTGTATAATGGAATTGTCCAAGGCTCTCATCTAGGCTTTGTGAAGGCAAATCTAGTGTTCATGCAATTGAATTGCCGTGAAAATGACTATGTCCAGACCTACACCACCAGAACCAAAGAAAAGAGAAAAGTCAACATGCTACCAGGTAGAATCTAGCCTTGCTAATTTTAAAGCATTTGCAAGTTCTTTTCTATATAGAGGAAAATGTAGATTTAAACTACTGGAGTTACGGCCAGGGACTAGTGGTTCACACCTTAATCCTAGCTACTCAGGATGCTGAGATCTGAGGATTGTAATTCAAAGCCAGTGAGGGCAGAAAGTCCATGAGACTCTCTTATCTCCAATAAATGACCAAAAAATAAAAAAAGAACTGGAAATGAATCTGTGCGCCAAGTAATAGAGCCCAGTAATAGAGCAAAAGAAGCTCAGGGACAGCACCCTGGCCCTGAATTCAAATCTCAGGACCAGCACACAAACACAAACACACACAAGACCAAAATTCTGGAGTTAATATGCATAAAACCAAGTGATGCCAAATATTACCAGAAAACCAGCAACTAAGAGAGAGGTCTTCTCTTACAACCCTCACATAGACCCATCCCTGAAAATCCTTTAGTTTCCATTTTCAGCCCTCAGAATTGCAAGACAATAAATTATTGTTGTTTAGATTGTAGCATGTAGTATTTCGGTATGTTAGCTCTTGAAAATTAATATATAGTAAAAGGGCAGGAAGAAAAATATGTATTTTCATATAGGTGCAAAAAATAATAATCGATAGAAAAGTGTTTGATTAATATTTTATATGTTCTGAAATCTGTATTCTTTGAAAAAAAATTTCCTATGAAGGATTAACAGGAATCCCTAAACAACCCAAGAAAAAAAGGGATTATAAATAAAAAGTTTTAGAGTATATTAGCTAGATCTCAGGAGGCTGAGATCTGAAAGTCGCAATCTGAAGCTCAGGCAGGAAAAAAAAATCCATACAAGACTCTTATTTTCAACAGGCTACTCAAAAATAGGAAATGGTGCTATGGCTCAAGCAGTAGTACACTGTCCTTGAGCACAAAGAGGCTCAAAGACAGTGCCCAGGCCCTGAGTTTAAGCCTCACAACACACACACACACACACACACACACACACACACACACACACACACACACACACAAGTATTACAGCTATCAAATTTTAAAACTCACGTATTCTTAGACCTAGAAATTTTACTGGAAAGAGAATTTTTTATAATTATACTAAAAAGTACAAACAAAATATATTTAAGGATATGAAGTGAAATATTATCTATAGTCAAGGAATAGAGCTTTGCTAGGTCGTTCTTTAAAAGATTGTTAAATAAACACAATTCATATACACATTTGATAAAGTATAATGCAGAGATCCAGAGGCTTTGGACTGCATAAAATCCACTTGAATCTCTTGTAAACAGTGCCTACCTGTGGTTTTCCTCCATATTCTAACTAAATCAGAATCTCTAATGATAAGCCTTGAAATCGATGTTATACAAGTATTTTGGTCATTTTGATACAAATGGTTGGAGAAGTACGCTGACAAATATTGAAATAGTAGTTAAAGTATATGAGTCAGGAAGTCAGAATCCATCTTAGCCTTTTCATTTATTGTTTTTGTTTGAACTTACTGTTAAAGCTTGAATATAAAAAGCCCTCCACAGTGTTGAAACCTTGGTGACCAGATGATAGCAATAATTTGGGAAGTAGGTCCTAGCTGGAGGAAATGGGCCCTTGGGGCCTCAACGGGTATTTTCTACCTTGGCCCTTTCCTCTCTGTGTTTCCTGTCCACCATGAGGTGAACAGCATCTGCAACACATTTCTGCTGCTATGGTATTCTGTCACTTCTACTTTAAAACCCAAAGCAATAGATATAGCCAACCATGGACAAAACCTCTGATACAATGTGCCAAAACGAACCTTCCTTACTCTGGGTTATTTCTCTCAGATATTTGTCACAGTAACTACGACAATGATAACAACAACGCTAACAAATAACCAACCAAAAACAACAACCATACACACACACACACACACACACACACACACACACACACACACACACACACACACACACACACAAAACAACCTAGAAATTACCTTGGCCAAAACTCTGGTTTGCTCATCTGCAAAATTAAAAAAACCACAATGATATACTTCAAATTAAAAATGAAATGAAAACACGGGTAGCTCATGCCTATAAACCTAGCTACTGAGGAGTTGAGATCTGATTACTGCAATTCCAAAAGTAGAGTCTCCAAAGTTCTTATCTCCATTTAACCACCAAAAAATCTAGGAGTGGAATTGTGGCTCAAATAGTGGAGTGCTAGCCTTGAGCAAAAAACTCAAGGACAGCACCCAGGCCCCGAGTTCAAGCCCCAGAATTAGCAACAAATAAATAAATACATAAACACATAAATTTCAGAGTGAAATGTACTATGTAAAGTCTTCAGTGTCTAGGTGCCCAGGTGTTCAATAAATTAGGCCATTATTATAATTAAGCTATTTTAAATATATAAGTATTCAGATTAAAAATTATGTATGTGGGCTGGGAATTTGGCCTACTGGTAGAGTGCTTGCTTCGCATGCAAGAAGACACAGGTTTGATTCCTCAGTACCAGATACATAGAAAAAAGCTGGAAGTGGTACTGAGGCTAAAGTGGTAGAGCACTAGACTTGAGAAAAGTCCAAGGACAGTGCTCAGGCCCTGAGTTCAAGCCC